>NC_083476.1:13108741-13408741 GCF_030014155.1 Tachysurus vachellii
ACAAATTCTCAATAATGTTCGAGTCTGGGTTCTGTAAGGGCCATTCCAAAAGTTTCATCTTGCATGTCTTGAAGTAGGTCATGGTGGACTTTGAGGTTTATTTTGGATCATTTTCCTTTTGTAGAAACCAGTCTCTTTTCAACTTTGGTTACTGACTGTGTTCCAATGGCTTCCATACTTTGCTGATGACATCCTTTTATATGTACTCGTCCATCTACCCATGCAGTGTTTGCTTAATTGTTGGCAAGGTGTTTTTTTTTTTCTTCAAATGCTAATTCTGTTTCCTTCTTATCTAAGTTTTCAATTTTCATCAGGCCTCAGCACTTTTTTCCCCGAAATGTCTCTGGTTTTAAATACATAAGACAAAAGAGTTTTGTGATTAAGTTATTGCTAATGTTTTCTTCTGATTTCCTTTTGAGATCTTGCTCATGCAAACCATGTTGGAAGGTAGAATGGTTCATCACCACTGATGTCAGTAAACCTTCCTGCAGGTCTTTGGAGTCATTAGAGGGTTTTGCCTCCCCTTTCTGTCCAGCACATGTCTAGTTCTGTCTGAGAGTCTTCTTGGTCTTGTAGATCTTGTCTTGGCTTCCACAGCTGCCTTTAATTAATTTCTTAGTGACGTTTCAGACAGAGGAAACTGCAAGTTGAACATGCTTTGATATATTTTGCTAGCCTTCCTTGTGCTTTGTAAGCATCAATTACCTTTGTTTTCAGATCCTCAGTCAGCTGATTAGAAAAGCCAATGGTTGTTGAGAATTTGGTTCAACGAGTTAGAGTTTATTACACTTTAGAGTTGTAATCAGCAGACAGTTCCTAATGACGATGCTTGAACTGAATGAGAGTTTTAACAGGAACATTTTGTTAAAGCTGCAGTTATAGAACACCTTTTTCTAACAATGTATAATTTTGTTTTAGACATTGTGTGTGTGATCTAAATTATCTTGTACAGAGGATGTTTGTACCCCAGTCTCTGTCGCTCTTTGATGACATCATCATTCTGCTCAGCTTCTGGACGTTAAACAGAGACAGGAGGTGATGGAAACACATGACTGTTCTTTTGTGTGTGTGTGTGTCTGTGTGTGTGTGTGTGTGTGTGTGTGTGAGAGAGAGAGAGAGAGAGAGAGAGAGAGAGAGAGGGAGAGAGGCCTGGAAAACCTAAAAGCTGTGTTATGTAACTGAATGATAGCCAAAGGTTCACTTTCAGTGCTGACCCACATGTTCACTAATCCTTAAACAACCACAGAAAGATAGTAGATCTATAGAATATGCATTTTTTAATAAATCATTATTACTTCTTCTTAATTTGCAGTATTTGTGTTATCATGCTAACACACTAACTCTACAGTTATTGTTGCAGTTCTGTTTGGGGTTTGCTTCAGAAGGAAGGATAAATTGTGTAGCTCTGAAGTGATTTCCCACAATGCAACACGACTTGCAGCCAGTCGACCATTTCGATCGGCTTTTGTGTCGCACTTCTCCTCAGAGGTTCTTTAGATCATCATTGTGTGTGTGCACACGTGTGTGTGTGTGTGTGTAAGTGGTATGTGAGTGAAAGTGTGTGCTACTTCGTAACCTTAACATCACCACACCCTGATAACCAGAAATGACAATAAATATACTTTTACACAATTCTTCTACTAACATTATATTGTAACTTGTTTTACTGAAAAATAAATCGGTGTGAAAATGACCATGTAAATTAAGACACCCTACTGTTCTAGATAATTTGGTCTAGTTTACTGGCAGTTAGCTAACCACCTAGGTACACTATATGACAAAATGTCTGTGGACATCTGACCATCAAAGAGCTGTATGCGGTTCTTCCCCAAACTCTTGTCACAAAATTGAAAGCACACAATTGTATAGAGTGTCTCTATGGTGTAGCTTTACAAATATTCGTTCACTTGAACTAACTTCACCTGTACCAACATGACAATGCTCCTGTGCAAAAAGTCAGCTCCATGAAGACATAGTTTGTCAAAGCTGTATTAGAAAAACTTCAGTGTCCTTCACTCTGACTCAACCCACTGAACACCTCTAGGATGAACTGGAACACTGACTGTGCACCCCAGAACTCCTCACCAAACGTCAGTGTCCGATTTCACTAATGCTTATATATCTGAATAAGGACAAATCCCCGAAGCCAGACTTGTGGGCAACTTGTGAACTAAAATCTGGTATGAAATGTTCCAAAATTATCTGTAAGTGTTATGGTAATGTGTCCACATAGTTTTGGCCATAGAGTATAAGTTTGTAATGATATTTATATATGACTATTTGAGATGACCAGACAATACTGTGGACACTCCACATAAATAGATATAAAACATACCTAGGTGTTGATATGGCAGACGTTACTTTTTACTTGACTTTTTTTAATTTTTAATTTTTACTTTTAAGTCTTGGCCCAAATCTGTGGTAATTAAAAACATTGTGGAGTTATTTGATTTTGTGTTAATTGTTGCGGTTGTAAATTCTCATAGTCCTGGGTGTAACATGAATGCTTCTTACCGTTGAGCCGCTTTGTGACAGTGTCGTGGATTATTTTCCGATGACAGCATGTCTCTAAATGATTTACTCCTTAATTAATAATGCATTATTTCATACAGATTATTTAAAATCACAAATTATTACAGTGTAATTACAGTATACTGAAGACCTTTGCAGTCCTCTGAACCTTTTGGAAAGATGAAAGTGAAAGACTGAGTGTGGAACAGGGAGAACATGTAAGAGAACATTCTCCAGACAATCAGATCTTTAACACAACGATGCAGGATGTTGAGAGTAAGGGGTGAAAAGGGAAGTTATATCTGCCTGCAAAGTCTGGATATCTGTTTACTGATGTGTGTTAACATTAGCAGGCCCCTGATTCACAAAATGTGAGGGTAAGAGGAGAGACAGACAAGCTGAGGTGTGTGTGTGTATGTGTGTGTATGTGTGTGTGTGTGTGTGTGTGTGAGAGAGAGAGAGAGAGAGAGAGATGAACTTCCTAATATAGGAGTATGTGTGAGTTGAATGTACAGTGCCTTGCAATTGTATTCATACCCACTGAACTTTTCTACATTTTGACATGTTTGACAAAATGTTTTTATTGGGATTTTTATCAAATAGACCGAAAGACATTGGCACATAATTGTGAAGTGGAATGAAAATTATAAATGGTGTCTAAATTCTTTTTACAAATAAAGATCTGAAAAGTGTGGTGTGCATTTGTATTAGTGTTAATTTCGTCACCTATTTTTAATTTAGTCTTAGTCTTAGTCTTGTGCCAAATGTCCTTGTTAGTTTTAGTCATATTTAGTCATTCACATATCTTTTTTTGTTAGTCAAGTTTTAGTCGACTAAAATGTTAAACGTGTCTGGTTTTCAATTTCTGATTTAGGAGACACATTCACAAATGATTAACCTGTTCTGAAGAGTATTTTATTTTAACCAACACAATTCAAAAGCTGGGGCCCGACAGACTCCGACTGACAACTTAAGTTACAAAGGTTTTTAAAACTGTTTTGGTTGCCTTGTGTCTCATGTTTCTGTTCAAATCAGAAATAAAATAAATATACTCAGAAAAACTGAAAAGAATAGGCCTACTTTACTGTGGGCCTAAAATACAACCTATTTACAGTCCGCGAATCACAAAAGTATCAGTGAGAAGTTGAGAACACTCGTTTAAACAGTGCATACACTCGAACTTGACTGCACATCACATTTTTTACTTTATTGATACTGCTTTTAATCGTAATGCAAAGACCGGTCATCGGGACATAAGCTGTCATGTACAATCAAAGAGCCTGCACTGGAGTTTTTTTTTTTGAGCGGCGTGTGCACGAATTGTTTCTACGCACACACTAAACAGCGCGAAGCCGCAAACTCGCCTTTAGAAGTCACCTAATTAGTAAATAGAGTGCATCTGTGTGTAATTTATATACAGCTGTTCTGTGAAAAACATTAGTGAACAAACAGCATCATGTGGAAGAAGGTACTCTGGTCAGATGAGACCAAAATTGAACTTTTTGGCCAAAATTCAAAACGTTGTGTGGCGGAAACCTAACACAGCACATCACCCTGAACACACCATCCCCATTGTGAAACATGGTGTTGGCAGCATCATGTTGTGGGGATGGGACAGGGAAGCTGGTCAGAGTTGATGGGAAGATGGATGGAGCCAAATAAAGGGCAATCTTAGAGAAAAACCTGTTAGAGTCTGCAAAAGACTTGAGACTGGGGCGGAGGTTCACCTTCCAGCAAGACAATGACACTAAACATACAGCCAGAGCTACAATGGAGTGGTTTAGATCAATTCATGTGTTAGAATAGCCCAGTCAAAGTCCAGACCTAAATTCAATTGAGAATCTGTGGCGAGACTTAAAAATCATTGTTCACAGACGATCGCCATCCAATCTGACTGAGCTTCAGCTATTTTGCAAAGAAGAATGGGCAAAAATTTCACTCTCTAGATGTGCAAAGCTGTTAGAGACATACCCCAAAAGACTTGCAGCTGTAACTCAGTGGGGCTGAATACAAATGCACGCAACACTTTTCAGATATTTATTTGTAAAAAAATTTGGACACCATTTATCATTTTCCTTCCACTTCACAATTATGTGCCACTTTGTGTTGGTCTATCACATAAAATCCTAATAAAATACATTTTTGTTTATGGTTGCAACGTGTCAAAATGTGGAAAAGTTCAGTGGGTATGAATACTTTTGCAAGGCACTGTGTATTTCATTCTATTATTTTGCTTTTATCTATGTATTTACAGTAAACTCCAGAAGTGTTGGCACCCGTGGGGTAAATGACTCATGATAAGGGAGGTTACACATGCACAAATGGAGGGGCACCAATAATCGTCACTTAGTTTTGTTAAATTTTATATTCTAGATCAATTTCCTTAACTTAAGATTTGACCCATTGATCAGTGTGGGTTTCAATTTTTTAAACACGATGACTTTTTTCCCCATTCCTAATAATTTTACTCAGGTTTCAGGATTATTAAAGTCAGGAGCACAAGCAGACAGACACATAGGCATAAAGAATAAAGGAGACAGACAGATGTATTCTCTCCCCCTCTCTCTCTCTCACACACACACACACACACACAGATTTCCATCATTACTGTAAACGTCTGCTGTATTGATCAATACAGATTTTTTAGATAGTAAATAGTGGAAAAAATCTTTTTTTTTTTGACAAAAAAAGATCTGTGTTTATTTGGAGTCATGTGATAATCAATATCTCAGTTTCTACAAGCATGCAGGCTACATGCAGTTTATGCTAAATTTGAGGCTATAGGTTTAAATTGCCCGTTAGCTACACTAACCACATTGTGAGAAGCAAAATAGAAGAAATGGTAAAAATTAGATCAGTCTTTCTTAGATAAAACACAGGCAAGATGCTGTATGTGAAATTCTTTGCGCTTCTTGGTGTCGGTGAATGGAGAAGTGGTGAGAAAACAAGTCGTCCTTTCAGAGAGAACAGCAGCTTTCTGTAGGAGAGGAACCTTCACCTCTCTCACTTCCTCTACACAGCCAAAAGACCTGCTGATCTCCAAACTGATTAAACATTGAACAAGTTCACTCGCCGCTTTAGCATTAATGAATTCACTCTGCCTTCAGATGGAAAAGGAACAGTTCAGCTCTGATAATAAATAATTAGAAGCATTACTAATGTAGCACCTTTAATTTCCAATCCAACGTCAGAGCATAAAAATCAATCATGGCTTTAACAGACAGACAGACAGACTATTTAAATGCAGAATGTAAGTAAGCATGTTGCAGTAAATGATTGGGTGGAAATGACTGATGGGTGTATGAATAGAAGCGTATTTTTTGGCTTGTTAACACCAAAAATTTATGTTGGTGAAAGTCTTACTGTTAGCTAGTAAGCTAAAAGTTTTCCCCACTCATTCATTACTACTCATTTCCAGTGCACACAGTTTCTGTTCTCACATGGCTTGTGAGGAGTGTCTCGAGGTTCATTTTCTGCTCTGTTGTTTTTGAAACTACACGCTGTCACTGAGCCTATTCACACACATCAAAACCATGCAAAAACTGCAACAAAATTCATTGTATTTCCACAGACACCATGTCAAACTGCACTCCCACAGACTCCCTGTGTAAAAGCATAAAGCCTACTGTATAAAGTATAGATGCAGAAACCTTTCAATGAAAACAAAGACAGCATGGCAATGATTGACCGAATATAAAATCTAGTTCAGAAAATCTGGAAGTATTCTGATTTGAATATTAACCGTGGTAACGTTAAAGTAACAAAATTAACCTAGAATTATTACAATAAAGCAAAATATTGAGGTTATGCTCAAATTATCTCGAAACACAGCATCATTCGGTTTCCACAGCACTTTAAGCTTAGAGCAAAACTTCTCTTATCTCAAATTCTGAAAGCTTTAAACTATTACTGAAAACATTTCTGTTTAAATCCCTACACACTTTATTTTAAACTTTTCCTCTTTTCTCTCTAGAGTTATACATTGATCAGCCAGAACATTGTTACCAGTGACAGCTGATGTGCATAACATTATCTTGTTCCATTGGGACTTGTCATGGGGGTTGCGATATATAAGGCAGCAAATGAACAGATTTCAAAGTTGATGTGTTGGAATCAGGAAAATGGTCAAGTGAAACGAACTGAGTGACGTTGACAGGTGCCAAATTGTGACGGCTAGACGAGATGGTTAGAGCATCTCAAACCAGCTGGTCTTGTGGAGAGTTTCTGGTATGCAGTGGTTAGTACCTAACATAAGGGGTCCAAGGAAGGACAATTTGTGAACCAGCGACAGAGTCATGTGTCCACCTTTAAAAGTGCATTAGAGCAGGACCATAAAGAAATGTTAGAAGGTGGTGTAGTTTGATGAGTCACATCATCTTGTAGATGACCAAGTGTGTGCATGACGTACCTGGGGTATAGATGGCACCACAATTTACTGGCAAGCCTGCAAAGGCAGTGTGATGTTCTGGGAAACCTAAACTACCTAAACATTGTTGTAGACCACGTACAACATTTCATAACAGTTGTGCTTCAGCAAGATGATGCTCCCTGCTGCACAGCAAAAATTGTTGAGCTCTATTTGAGGAACCTGACAAAGAGCTCACGGTGTTGACTTGGACTCCAAATTCTCCAGATCTCTGTCTGATGTAGCATCTGTGTGATGTGCTGGACAAACAAGTTTGATCCCCCCCTCACAACTTAGAGGACTGAAAGGATCTGCTGCTAACGTGTTTGTGCAAGATTCCACAGCACACCTTCAGAGGTCTTGTGGAGTCCATAACTGGAAGGGTCAGATCTGTTTATGCAACACAAAGGGGACCTACACAGTATTAGGCAGGTTTTAATGTCATGGCTGATCAGTGTGTGTAGTATTTGTTTTTAATAAATGTGTGCCTCTAGGATTTAGATTTGATTTATTATGAAAATGAAGTTTTGTGTATTGAAATTGTGTCTTTGAACTTGAACTTGAAGTTGAACTTTAATGTGAATGTACCATAAATGTGTGTCTCAGGTTTAAAACATATTCTAAAATAGTGCACAAAATTATATCTAATATAGTAAAAAGAAAATGCTCTATTAGTTAAAAAACTTCTACTCTGACACACAGTGGGGGTAAAATAAAAACCGCTCAGCATGCAGATGTACGAAACATGAACCTTTTTTCCATAGTGTCTCGTTAGTATATGACTGAAACAACACACACACACACACACGTACACACACACCCCTGCAGTTCTTGGGGAGGATCTGGTGTGGTGAGACATCTTACCAGCTGTTGTGGTTTCTTTAACACCGTCCTGAACCTCAGAGCTTTCTTTCCTTCTCTCCTCACTCATTGTTTTCTCTTTGTCTCTTATAAATTAGTTTTATGAATGTATGAATCTCTAAATCCAAACCAGAAAAAAATATACACAGAATTATTCAGATTGATGAAGTACACTAAGGTTTGTGTATAGTGATTTGTAATTAGACCGCACAAATTTGCTAAAGTTTGGTGGTTTGGGACAGGGCCAGTGGGAGTGACCTGCTGTCACTGTAATGGTGCATCACCATGGCTTTGCTAAAGACTTAGCTTACTAACTAACTAGGTCAACCTGGGTCATACTGTGTGTGTGTGTGTGCGTGTGTGTGCCTGTGCAGGAAACAGTTTCATTGCAACTGTGTGTTTGAGGTGTGTGTCTTTTTGTTGATGTCATCTTAATGCTAACCTGGTGAGGAACGTATAGACACCAGTAGAGCATGGTGCTCTAAATGCGAGCTTGTAAATCATCACACCGTTGTATCACATTTATTTCTAAAGTAGTAAAAGATCTACAAATCAAATTTTTCTTTATCCAAATCACTTCTAACCTACAAACTCCACCTTTTAGTAATGCAAAATGACAAACAAGTAAAGTTAATCCTTAAGCCAGAGTTAGCAATGAATCTTCCTTTCAATTCCTTTGTTTTCAATCTCAGTAATGGAAACATGACTTTAAGTTCCTCTCGCCGTTCTTGAGAAGAACATTTTGGAGAACTGAGCTCTGCTTCTCCTCTGCTGCTGTCTGTTTAAAACAGATCCTCTGTGAAGGAAGAGGTTGAATCAACACCATTTCTGCTTTCACAAGCACCAACGTGAAGGAAAAAAAACACAGGCGGATCGGAAGATCTTTACTGAGGTTACTCCATGCCATGTGTGTAATAGGATAGCGAGCTTCAGGGAGGGTGTGTGGAGGAACAAAAAAAAGGAACAAGGCCCTCTTCATAGCCTTGAGGAGCACAAAATGGTGGACAGATGAATGTTAGCGGTGCTGAAATGGACTCGCTCTGAAGCGGAACAGGCTGAGGGTCACCTCCACTCCTGTTATACAGATCTGTTTAAAGCAGTGTTCCTGTCAGGAGAAAGCGCTGTGTGGAGATGGAAATCATTCTGAGCAGATTAAACAAATTACATTCACCAGGAAGGAATAAGGACAGCTGTCTTCTAAAGAGCTTTATTTTTTGAACAAATCTGAAGGCTCGTCTGTTTCCAGCACGCACTGGATGAAAGCACAATTAATGTTTTACCACAGATAGTGTAACAATACCGTTAAAAACTGCTGTATGTCTGCATCAGTACGTTCAGCACGATTCTTGGTGGAGATGTTGACAGCGAAGAGACTGGTTTTGCTTGAGGGTAATTGTTTTAGAAATGGGAAGATTTTTTTTGTCAGTTGATAAATGGGTAGATGGATGTATGGGTTAATGAGCCTGTGAATTTAATTAAATTATTATAGCTTGTACCCAAGACCAGTTGAATTCTCAAATTTGATTGGTTGGGAGGTGTGCTTTATTTATTTATTTTTTATTACAGCACAGCTCAGATAGTACCATGCTGTACCATGGCATAGTACACGCTGTACCATGACCAGTAAGTTCATTTATTCATTTATGTATGACAGACATGACACATGATCTAAAATATATATATATAAATATAAATGTTTACAAAATGCATTGTTAGAGTCTCAGGAAGGCTTTTACCAGAATGAGAAGGTCTTCAGAACAGAGTTTGACACACACACGGAGAGAGACAGACTGAGAGAGATGTAAATGAAAAGAGGACTTGTCTTTTAGATGTTCCACATCATGAAATTGTAGTGTGTTAATCAATTAACGCTGTGTTTGGTGTAGTATAAGCGGAATAACACTCTCTCCAGACTGTGTGGTTATATGAAAATGATCCCCCCAAGGTGATAAACAGCACAACACTGACGTAGAGTTTTTTTAAATAATTGTATGAACTTATTGCTATATAAGACTGTATGCTCATGTTATTCCCTGAAGTTGATTATTTTAATGTAGCACCAAATCCCCAAGTTCCTCTTTTTATCTATTATAGTTACTTTTATTGCTGTGAAACATCCACAAAACAGGCATGATCATGTTCTTACTTGCATTCTGAAAGCCATGAAAAAGTCATTCCCTAACCAGCCTCAACTTTTTTTTTTGTTCTTCCTCTAATGTAATAAGATAAAAAATTGCAGCCGACCATATAATTGAGAAGCTCTTCTATTTTGTAGACAATTCCTGTGCCTGAAAAATTGACAGTTAAAGCTTTGACTGATACAAACTTCTAACAGTGGAGACTCCTTCCATACCGGATAAATAGACCGTGTTCCTGTGGTTAATGAGCATACTTTTAGCAGTGAAAAGAAAGCATAGTCCAGGTGCCCAAGGTCACAATGCTGGGAAATTTAAACAGGAAGTGTTTTTCCACAGAGAAGATTCTTTCAGGAAATGCTGCAAGAGGATGTCATCAAACTGCACGTACACTCATCACATTAATCCCACCACTCAACCCTTTTTCAATCTCAGAGAGAATTTTTTTTTTTACCTTGTTTTCATTAGCAGAAGTAGAACTGATACATTCTTTTAATGTGTGTGTTGGTGCTTCATTCAGATGTTGTAACTGGTTAATGGTTGACCCAGTTCAGGTCTGCTGCCATCTGCTCTGAAAGGGATTTGCTGGGGGAAGCAGAAGATTACAGCAGATACAGCAGGAGGGCCAGAACACTGGCTTACGAATATTAGAAGATCTTGAATGATCTTGAATTCTTTTCCACTCATTTCCTGATTCATCAAAGCACTTTTAACAATGATGTTTTTGCTATGTTATGCTTTACCTGAGATATAAATGGTATTATTGTATTCATGAAGAAAAAGAAGTTAATAAGATTTGTAAAGGTGTCTTACAGCTCTGATGGGGTTAATTCCAGTATTTAAAGTTCCGACTCTTGGTTGGTTCCATTGTTTAGGTTTCTAAGTCTTGGTAAGTCTCAGACTCCTATCCATTCCCAGTCTATTTAAGATTTAGGGTAACATTAGGGTACTGCCCTTAATTAACTCCATATGCATTTTTAGATAAATTCTATGATCTATATGAAAATAAGTGAGTAGTGAGTGGTGTGCATATGAAGAAGTCATTGACTCTGCCTGACAGGATCTTGCATTTAATGATGCAAAGGCCTTAGTTTGCATGGGTAAGTCACACTATGCAAAATCTGTGTGGTTTTCCTGGGAGCCATGTGCAGTACGCACTTATCCTAGGTCAAATTTTATTTCTTTTTTGGATTTTGTAGGACATAATTTTAGTAAATCTGGTTTAGACGATTTTTCTGAATGCACAGGAGAAAAAAGGGGCATTTGTAAGTAGGTGACGTAAAGGTCAATCTTAAAGAATCATCAAAATAATTTCAAAACCATTGTTTGTTGAGAAATCAACAAACTATTATATTTTGTTACTATTATATATTATTATATCAACAAACTATCATATTTTGTAGAAACACAACAAAAAAGTTCTTCGCAGTCACAATTTCCTACATAGTTTCCACAGTTACAAACATTTTTTTTTACACATTTTTTGCTCATTATTTTTTATATTATTTTACATTATTATTAATTTATTTACATAAATTATTTTTACATTATTATTTTACATTTTAGGTGTTTTAGTATCAATGATTCAAAGAAAGAAATGATCTGGAAGTAAAGAAATAAGGTTCTGAATTATAAGATGTTCCCGGTGCCAAAACACAGATCTTATGAGTAAAAATTTTTGTGACAAAACTACTTAGAATAGTGTGTGTGTGTGTGTGTGTGTGTGATTATCTACTGATAATAGTTACCAAGTCCTTGAAGGTTTTTTCAGCCATAGTTTAGTTCTGCTGGAATGCAGTTTTATCAGGATCACAACTCAGATGAATAGTTCTTTAGTTACTCATCAATATTAAAAGCTTGAAGGTGACTGAATGTGTATTACCTCCTCAAACTGATTTAACTGGAAGAAACACAGTTAAAATGTAAACGACTGGACCGTTAGGAATCAAATGGTTTTCTTATGAACTAATAAGTCTGATGACATTTAGGCATAATTGAAGAGACTGGGTCTGGGACATTTCTGTACAGACTTTCTGAAAGTCAAAAAATCATACTTCAAGGTTATAGCTATTTGAATAACAATAACTGAAGGTGACACACCTTGATAAAGATGGATCTCACATAGAACAAGGTGAACTGGAAGAGTCACAAGATATGTGCTCCAGTGACTCCGAAGTATGATTATAAAAATCCTGGTTAAAGATCCTTACCATGAACACAAGCTCTTCCTGTGTGCAGAAACCAAAGAACTTTGCTGTAGAAGAAACTCATTTTCATTTTGGCATTCGCATTTTTAACGATTATATTGTTTGGGAATAAATGGACAGATATGTATGAGGGTCATGATCTGCCCATGTTCCACACAGAATAGCTAGAAGTTAAGAAACATTTTGTTTCATCAGAATTAGTGACGGATGGATAGAAAATTTTGTTATTCTTCTCAAAGATGATGTAGACTCTGACTCTTGTAGAAACTACATTATACTGTAGTAAAGAAGATAAAGATTAAGCACTCTGGAAAAATTATGCTCTGACGAAAAAAAAAAACAAAAAAATACAAGAAGACACAATGATCTGTGGATGTTTTGCTGGCAATCCTTATGGTTTTAACCAGAATGGCTCAAGTTGCCATGTCTACTAACTACAGATTGTTGAATCAGCAGCTTGGTGAATAAACCTTCGTTCTTCTCTAAGATAATAATCAAAGCTGACGCACCTCCGGGTTGTGTAAGAACTTGATAAAGAAGTATGTGAAGGACAGTTGACTAGAACAAGCTGAACTGGACGAGTCAGAAGCGTTCCAGTATTTTCCGCATTAACTGCAAAAAAAAACCCCAACAAATGATTGGATACTCTGGAACATGCTGGTAATAAATGTTTTAATCGCTCAAGATCTCCGGTTGCTGTTTTTGTTTGCTTACTCCCAGCACTGTTCTTTGTAATATTTATTTGTGGTCCTGCTTTCTTCTTATTGTGTGATGTCGCATGTCTGATTGAACCACACCAGAACGTTCTCCTTCAGTTGGCGATTATTTTCTTAAGGAGTTGATTAGATGTGTGTTAAAGCTCAGCTCACTGTGACTGCGATTCTCCATCCACATAAAGTAAAATCTGTGTAGTGTGCAACAGAGTGGACTAAAAACCTCTGTGACTTAATCAGCTTAACGTCCTGTTGGTGTTCATGCGTAACAATGTGCTGATCCATCGTCTCAAGCAAGCTTGTTACATTTCTATACAACTGCAATGTTTCTTTTTCAAATTATAATTTCAAATTTAATTCCGATTAACGTCCGCATGTCAAAAGGGACCTGAAAAGTCTGGTGTTTTAATAGAAAAAAAGTTAGAAATGCTTAGTTACTTATACTTACAGGTGCATCTCAATAGATTAGAACGTCGTGGAAAAGTTCATTTATTTAAGTAATTCAACTCAAATAGTGAAATTCGTGTATTGTATAAATTCAGTACACACAGACTGAAGTAGTTTAAGTCTTTGGTTCTTTTAATTGTGATGATTTTGGCTCACATTTAACAAAAACCCACCAATTCAAATCTCAAAAAATTAGAATATGCTAATCAGCTAATAAACTCAAAACACCTGCAAAGGTTTCCTGAGCCATCAAAATGGTCTCTCAATTTGGTTCACTAGGCTACACAGTCATGGGGAAGACTGCTGATCTGACAGTTGTCCAGAAGACAATCATTGACACCCTTTACAAGCAATGTAAGATACAAACATTCATTGCCAAAGAAGCTGGCTGTTCACAGAGTGCTGTATCCAAGCATGCTAACAGAAAGTTAAGCGGAAGGAAAAAGTGTGGAAGAAAAAGATGCACATCCAACCAAGAGAACCACAGCGGTGAGAGGCTTGTCAAGCAAAATCGATTCAAGAATTTGGGTGAACTTTACAAAGAATGGACTGAGGCTGGGGTCACTGCATCAAGAGCCACCACACACAGACGTGTCAAGGAATTTGGCAACAGTTATCGTATTCCTCTTGTTAAGCCACTCCTGAACCACAGAAATGTCAGAGGCGTCTTAGCTAGGCTAAGAAGAACTGGACTATTGCCCAGTGGTCCAAAGTCCTCTTTTCAGATGAGAGCAAGTTTTGTATTTCATTTGGAAACCAAGGTCCTAAAGTCTGGAGGAAGGGTGGAGAAGCTCATAGCCCAAGTTGCTTAAAGTCCAGTGTTGAGATTCCACAGTCTGTGATTATTTGGGGTGCAGTGTCATCTGCTGGTTTTGGTCCACATTGTTTTTTGAAAACCAAAGAAATTTTAGAGCATTTCATGCTTTCTTCTGCTGACCAGCTTTTTAAAGATGCTGATTTCATTTTCCAACAGGATTTGGCACCTGCACACACTGCCAAAATTAACAAAAGTTGGTTAACTGACCATGGCCAGCAAACTCACCAGACCTGAACCCCATAGAGTGGGGTATTGTCAAGAGGAGAAAATGTTGAACAAGAGACCAAAAAATGCAGATGAGCTGAAGGCCACTGTCAAAGAAACCTGGGCTTCCATACCACCTCAGCAGTGCCACAGACTGATCACCTCCATGTCATGCCGAATTGAGGCAGTAATGAAATCAAAAAGAGCCCCTACCAAGTATTGAGTACATGTACAGTAAATGAAAATACTTTCCAGAAGGCCAACAATTCACTAAAAAAAATTTTATTGGTCTTATGAAGTATTCTAAATTTTTGAGATGAATTTGTGGGTTTTTGTTTAAATGTGAGCCAAAATCATCACAATTAAAAGAACCAACAACTTAAAATACTTCAGTCTGTGTGTACTGAATTTATACAATACAAGTCCCAATATTTGAGATGAATTACTTAAATAAATAAACTTTTCCACGACATTCTAAGTTTTTAAGATGCACCTGTATATATTTTTGCTTTATTTATGTAAAATGTCATTTTGATTCATTTGAAGTCCTTGTTCTTTCTTATCTTATTGTGTTCTTATCACTGTTTAAGAACACATCTAATGGTTCATTATTAAAGGGCTTTTACCATATCTTTGTTTTTATTTAAAAGCATCTGTGAGACAGGTCTAAGTGTAAAATTTGACCTGGAGTGATTGAGACTGCGATGGCTAGAAGAATGCACCGATGTGGAGAAACTGGTTGGTTGCTTACCACATGGCAAAATTCCAAAACACTTACCACAACGGTTGGTGCTTACCACAAAACAAAAAAAAAAGTTTTTTGTTTTTTTATTGTTACAGCATTTTCTCAGTTGACATTGACTAGGGGATGAATGGGCAGGTATTGATAAGAAAGAGTCTTAATTGTTAACCATGATATTATTTGCATGATGCTGTTGTCATTGTGTCTGTACCCCTACCCACATGCCTGATGATGGTTAATGTATGAAGCTGTGCCATCTCTTTGGAAAAATAGGTTCTGTCTAAATCTAAAGCCTAAGTTGCATCTTTTAAATTTTTCATCTTGGGAGACATTTCCCATTTTAGAAAAGATTTGAAATAGAATCTCTAAGAAAACTGGAACCATTGACCATCCAAAGAACTGCTTAGGAAACCTTGTAGTGAGTTGGTGTAGCGTTACTGAGAGAACCATTTTAGATCTCTTTTTAAAGCAGCCGTTCTAGTGTATCATTACAGTTCTATCTCTCTCTGTCTCGTTGCTCCTCTCCCCAGCGCTGCAGATGTTTTTGAGCTCTGGAGAGAAAAAAGGACGTTTCAGGCATGCTTTGCATTTTTAGACCCTCTCATGGAGCCGAGCTGGCACTTTCCTCCTCCAGCCTGCAGAAGATTTATTATTTTTTTAAAGAAGTGATTGTCCTTGAGAACCTGCTCAGAGACTGTGTTTGTGCACTGTGTTTAATCCTGAGATGGGCTGAGGTTTCGCTCTGACATATAAAATGGCCAAGTCAGGCTGGCAGAAGTGAAGCGTTTCTGCTGAGCTGTGTGTTTGTAGGACACATTTTTTTGTCAGCACTTCTCCAGAGGAACATCATTCTTTATACATACCACATCATTAGCATTTGCATTAGCATCTGTCTTTTCTACGTGTATCGTAGCTGAATAGACTTCAGGGATATGAGGTTATAACCAATGGACTGAGATTTCACCAGAGACTTTGCACACACACTTGCACACACACAGAGGACTGACTCTTAAAATGGCTGCTGTCCTTGAATCTCGAAGGACCTGCACTGCTCTTCACTTGTCATAGCAACAAAGACTTGAGAAATTTCTCCCTTATTAGTCATTAGTAGTTAGTTTAGTATGGCATGACGAAGGTTCTCATGATTATTTTCACCTTCAAGTCCTTTTTTTGTCACACACAGAAAAAACATTTCCTTGATGCCATTTTGGAGCCATAAGATGGACAGTTAAAATGCTGTGGCTTAGCATTTCAGTGGTAGCTATCAATTTTATTGGTAGAATGATAGGAAACCATCAACACTACATGGCCAAAAGTATGTGGACACCTGATCAACACATCCACATGTGATTCTTATGCAAAATCTTGCATGTACACAATTGTATATGTCGTCTTCAGCTTTACAATTTGCCTTCATTGGCACTAAGAGGCCCAAACCTGTTCCAGCTGTGCACAAAGCAAGCTCCTTGAAGACATGGCTTACAAAGGTTGGGGTGGAGGATCTCCAGCACAGAGGCCTGACCTCAACCCCACTGAACACCTTTTGGGATAAACTGGAACACTCCCCATACCCTTCGCATCCATCAATGCCTAAACTCATCTTGAGGCTGACTGAACACAAATCCCCAACATTTACGATCCAAGATCTATTGGAAAGCCTTCCCCAATGAGTGGAGGTATTATAACAGCAAAGAGAGAATGAATTTGGATTGGGATGTTCAACAATTTTAGCCATAGTGTATAACCAGAAGTTACTGCTAGCTCTGTTGTTCAGTTTCTGATTAGTCCAGCTTTGTAAAAAGCACTTCAATTTTTAGAGTCACAAAATCACACAATTTGAGCATGCTGATTTAAAAAACACATAAATTGAAATAAATTAAAGTTGTACAATGTAATAATGTCTCATGACTCACTGACTGACTGTATATTATTCCATAAAAAGAGCTTTATACACTAGAGGTTTTAAAAGGAAAGAGGGAGCTTAGTCTATGTCACTTGGTTTTAGTTATGAAGGCGTGACCTTGGTGTGTCTGTCCCAGTGAAGGAGGTGTGGCCTTTGTGCCTGTCAGTCCCTGTGAATGGGGTGTGGCTTCTGTGTTTATAAGTTCCACTGAAGATGGCATGGCCTTTGTACCTGTCAATATCAGTGAAGGGGGTGTGGCCTCATCACCTGTCAGTCACAGTGAAGGAGGTGTAGCCTCTGTGTCTGTCAATCCTAGTCAAAGCGATGTGGCCTTTGTGTTCGTCAGTCCAAGTGAAGGTGGCACGGTTTCAGCGCCTGTCAATTTCAGTGAAGGAGGCGTTGCCTCTGTGTCTGTCAGTCTCAGTGAAGGTGCCATGTCCCGTCAAACAGAGAGCAGTATGTAGTGAGTGAAACTTCAGTTTGATAAAGTTTTTAAATAAACTTTAGTAATAAAGTTAATGTTTCACACACACCGTTACGCATGCTGTTTTTATTTTGTTCACAGCTCCACATTTCCTCTGACCTTCACTCATCACTCTTCACTCAGCCTTGGACCACTTGAGCACCGAGTCCTTCATCTGCTGTCCTTGACTATAAGAAATGCTGCACTTCTGTTTATCAGCCGTCAAGTCGGTTTGCCTTCGAGGTCTGGGGTGTGTGAGGTTCTGGAATAAGAATGGATCAGTCTGTTGTTTCTAAAAGATTTCAAGGCCTTCTGTGGAATTGTACCCTTGCTCTGAATCATAGCAAGGCTGCACATCACACAAATCATAAAAATACATTTTTTTTAAGAGCTGATGTGTGTGTTGTGCTTTAGTTCTGTTACCTGTACACGTCTTTATTTATGCTAATACCTATTTATATTAGTTTGTGCTCAAGAAATCTGTGGTATTGTATGCCACACATCACTCACATACACTTGTACTGTACTGTACTGTGATTTGAATAATTATCCACAATCACTCCTATTTCATTGTAAAGAGAGCATGGCAGATCTTTATTAAAGCTTGCATAAGATAAACCTTTACCACTCATAAAGCAGTGACTCACCTTTTTGTTATATTTAGTTAAAATACATAATATACAGTGGTGTGAAAAAAAAGTGTTGGCCCCTTCCTGATTTTTTTTCTTTTTTTGCATGTTTGTCACACTTTCATGTTTTAGATCATCAAACAAATTTAAATATTAGTCAAAGATAACACAAGAAAACACAACATGCAGTTTTTTAAGTGAAGGTTATTATTATTAAGGGATAACAACATCCAAACCTACATGGCCATGTGTGGGGAAAAAGTGCTTTCCCCTAAACCTAGTAACTGCTTGGGCCATCCTTAGCAGCAAGAACTGCAAGCAAGTGTTTGTGATAACTTGCAATGAGTCTGTTACAGCACTGTGGAGGAATTTTGGTCCACTCATATTTGCAGACTTGTTGTAATTCAGCTACATTGGAGGGTTTTCGAGCATTAACCGCCTTTTTAAGGTCATGCCACAACAGCTCAATAGGATTCAGGTCAGGATATTGACTAGGCCACTCCAAAGTCTTCATTTTGTTTTTCTTTAGCCATTCAGAGGTGGACTTGCTGGTGTGTTTTAAATATTTGTCCTGCTGCAGAACCCAAGTTCGCTTCCGCTTGAGGTCACGAACAGATGGCCGCACGTTGTCCTTCAGGATTCTTTGGTAGACAGCAGAATTCATGGGTCCATTTATCACAGAAAGTCTTCCAGGTCCTGAAAAAATAGCAACAGCTCATCACACTACCACCATCATATTTTACTGTTGGTATGATGTTCTTTTTCTGAAATAAAAGCAGTGTTACTTTTATGCCAGATGTAATAGGACACACGCCTTCTAAAAAGTTTAACTTTTGTCTCCTCAGTCCACAGATTATTTTCCCAAAAATCTTGGGGATCATCAAGATGTTTTCCTGCAAATCTGAGACAAGCCTTTATGTTCTTTTTGCTCAGCAGCGGTTTTTGTCTTGGAACTCTGCCATGCAGGCCATTTTTGCCCAGTCTCTTTCTTATGGTAGAGTCATGAACAATGACCTTAACTGAGACAAATGAGGTCTGCAGTTCTTTGGATGTTGTTGTGGGGTCTTTTGTGACATCTTGGATGAGTCGTCGCTGCGCACTTGGGGTAATTTTGGTCGGCTGGCCACTCCTGGGAAGGTTCACCACTGTTCCATGTTTTTGCCATTTGTGGGTAATGGCTCTCACTGTGGTTTGCTGGAGTCACAAAACTTTAGAAATGGATTTATAACCTTTTCCAGACTGACAGATCACAATTACTTTCTTTTTCACTTGTTCCTGAATTTCTTTGGATCTCGGCATGATGTGTAGCTTTTGAGGATCTTTTGGTCTACTTCACTTTGTCAGTCAGGTTTTATTGAAGTGATTTCTTGATTGTGAACAGGTATGGCAGTAATCAGGCCTGTGTGTGGCTAGAGAAATGGAACTCAGGTGTGATAAACCACAGTCATGTTAAGTTATGTTATGATAAGTTATATCTTTGCCTAATATTTAAATTTGTTTGATGATCTGAAACATTAAAGTGTGACAAACGTGCAAAAAAACAGGAAGGAGCCAACACTTTTTCACACCACTGTATAATATATGGCAATAGCAAAGCAAAGCTGTCTTGAGCTTATATGAGGAAGAAACCTTCAGAGGAACCAGACAAAAAGAAATCCATCCTCATCTGGGTGACATCATACTGTTATAAATAATTTCCCTTCTAATACAATACTACATAGTCAAAAACGCAGTTGTGTAATCAGGAAATGAGGTCTGTTTTGTTGTTCACTGATGGAGACTTGAGTGTAAAACTATTCATGGCATTTCCCAATGGAGTGTGTTATGAAGCACACTGTTGCATGTCACTCCAATTCATTTAAACAAAAAAATACATTTGATGGAAATGGAAGAGTACAAGCAATCCTCCTCTAAAGTATGGGAACACTTTACATTACACCGTGTTGTTTGCCTCATGTATTTTAAAAGTAAAGCTGAAATGTCTCTGATGCCTTCTAGTGGTCATTATCTATGTTAGTAAATGGACAAGAAAACAAACCTATATTTTAAATTACATCCAATTATATCCACAAACACATTTTTTCCAAACTTTTTGGAGCCAATCTTCTATCCCTACAACAAATAAATAAGAGGTGTGGTTGATTGACAGTTTTGACAATTCACCTATTGAAGAAACCTGCACCTGATCCTTTTGACAGTTCTGTAGCAAAGCCATGGTTTGTTCTGCTGTACACTGTTCTGACCGCCCCACAGCAGTCGGTTCAGTGCATTAGTGTTGATAAATCTAGACTTGATTAAACACTGTTTCATTTAATTGTCTTGCATATAAACAATACACAGTAAATTATATATTATAATAAGTTGCTTTTGGTTCACAACAAAGTTGAACCCAAGAAAAGTTGATTCTCTGATTCCATGCACTGACAACTAAAAGTCAACCCCAAAGCTTTGGAGTTGATTCCACATGCCAGAATGATTCAACCCTTGCACACACATGACAAACAAAATGAATCTAGCATCAGAGACTTTCATTTGGTGAGACAGCTGGTGTATATTTATTTTGCCTTTACTTGCCATTTGTCTGAGTAGAATTGAACAGAATTTGAAACAGATAGCTGCAAAAAAAAAAAATCTTGTGATGCTTATTTAAAAAATGTACAGAATTTCTCCATCATGCTACATTTGGTTGTTATAAGTACTTGATGATATTCTCATGCGTTGCACAGTTGTTAGCATGCACCTCATGCTAGTGCCTGTGAGGAGTTTTTCACATTCTAACCATCTAATCAATCATCAAAACAACTGTTTGTTGTAGTCACGGTTTATATTAATATTAATGCCTTCATTATAATATGTGATCATTTCTATAGTAACAGCTCATTCACAGGGACTTGTATGGAACAGACTACATAAACTGATTAAAACATGCATATTCATTGATATATTTATTTAACACTTATGGAAGGAGCCTATAGAGCCAGAACTTTGCAACTGTCAGGAGTAAAGCTGAAACTTTAGGTTTTCTCACAAGGAATGTCTTTAGGACAGAGAAGTTTACACATTCTGTTTTTTTTCTTTTGTGGTTTCTCCTTGACAAAGCCATATATTCTTTGTCATATTAACTTCATTAGAGAAAGATAAGTGAGGCTGGTGAGGAAAAGAATAGTTCTAACTTATCTGATATGTGATAAGACAATGAACATATTGCAGTGGTATAAAGAAGATTAAAACACTTTTAGTGCTCTTCTTGAAAAATAATCAAGCAGAGTGTAGTAACTCTGCTTCTGTGTAACAGCACCACACACTGTTATATTACGTATTTAATTTGGGCTTTATTACATTAATGTATACACATCATCTAAGATTTTACATTTACATTTATTCTTTTGCATCAATAAACATGTCAGATTTTTTTAAAGCGCAGTTGTTCATATTTTAGTGAATATTCATTGATGTGACAGAGATTCTGTGAGACGGCTATCGATTAATTCTGGGTTCTGGGATAATTATGCCAGCTCTGTTTGATTTTTTTTTCCTCACAATCCTTTTTTTCTTTTTGAACATGGCCATGTCAGGGCTTTCAGCAATCCTCATTGCTTCAGAAGGACCTAATGCAGTCTGCCGAAGACGCGTGAGATGTAAATATGGAGATACGCCGGTGTTCTCCAGCTGCGGCTTTGTCCCAAGGTCATGAAGAAAGAGATCGAATCCAGTCGTAATCCCGTCTCAGTGAGCATTCCTGGAAACACGACATCTTTTGTGTCCGAATATAAGACTCAACGAGCATGAGGAGGGCTTTCAATGCTGTTTCCATCAGTGTTGTTCATATTGATCGTGATGAGGTTGAAATTAAGATGCGCTGGGGATTTGAAATAGTTGAGATTGCTGTAAACTTGTGCTGAGGTGATCAGACAGGTAACTGCATAATGGACAACTTCTCTACACATCCCCAAGTCCTTTTAATTAACGAATTCCTTTTTTTTTTTCAGGTTTCCCTGATTTTCCAGGGAGTGTTCAGTGATGGAGGTGCTACAGTGCGATGGTTGCGATTTCCGTGCAGAGTCCTGTGATGAGCTCAAAGTTCACATTCAGGACGTCCACACCGTTTTCCTGCAGCCTACAGATGTTGTGAACGAATCACCTCAAAGGTCAAGGTCCGATTCCTTAAACTCTTTCAGCCACACAGAGGAGGATGACGAGGATATCGGCAATAATGAATGTGAATTTCCACACAAGGAAACAGGTACAGCTGCACCCCACCCACCTCAGGATTGTATTTTATTATTATTCTAATTACTATTATTATTTACACCCGATATGCCATATGTAAGTGTGGTTAAAACACAAATCCGGATCCTGTACATCATTTATCTTAATCATTCTAAGCAATGTAAAATAATTTTAGCATGGCGAAGCCTCCTAGCTTCCTCCACCTTCTCTATCAGTTTTATTTTCTCCACCTTTTTACTTTCTCCACCTTTTTAAACTTCTCTACCTTCTCCAATTTCTCTACATTATGAACATTCTCCACCCTCTTTACTTTTCAACTTCAGTTTCTCTACCTTCTCCTGCTTCTACATTGTTCCTCCTCTCTCAACCTATTCCACCTTCTTCTTCCAAATCTTCTGTGTTGTCCACTTTCTCTATTTTCCAATTTTCCCACCTTTCCCAATGTCTGTCTTTCAACTCTCTTTACCTCCTCCAGTGTCTATGCTTTCTTCCTTTTCTCTTTAACTCTGTCATTTTTACATTCTCCACTTTCTTTTTTCTCCACCTTCTCCGTCATCTAGTTTTTCTTCTTCTTTTCCTTCTTGATCTTTTTTATTTTCTCTAATCTCTCCATTTTCTCCAGCTTCTCCACTCTCTACATTCTTTACAATTTTTATCTTTTCATCTGGCTTCTCTTGCTTTATTGATTGTCTTTTCTTTACATTCTCCGTCTTCTCCACCTCCTCTACTCTACAACCTGTGCTCCACTTGCAGTACTTTCTCCTTCTCAATTTCTTTTGTTCTTGGCTTGTGTATCTGACTATAAATCCCCTCCTCTCCTCTTTGATGAAAAAATTAATCATATGATTAGAGTGACGTTTAAATTGGTGTCTGAAATTATTAACAAGCAGGAACGAACATCGATACAATGGCGTGCGTCAATGTGTAAATAAAAATTTAAAGTGCAAATTAAAAGTAATGTTCTCAGAAGCATCGCTGGCTATTGGCACAGTTCCATTTGCCTGGCTCTGTAGTTACAGGAACACTGGATCTCACGCTGCTTAAAGTTGCTGCAGTAAACAGAGCCAGCATGAGAGTGATGTGCTAAACATTGGGTGATAATGAGCCGTTTACTAAAATTCAGTAAGGTAAACAGCAACCATTTTAATAAACTTTACATTTCCTGTTTTTATCAGAACAAAGATGGTGTCCCACAGGTTTTTGAGGAACACCAGTCTTGTCTTGTTTTTGAATGTGCCTGTAAATGTGAGCAATTGACTTCATAATGTTTTGTACATGAGGTTGTTCAATGTACATATAAATTATGGCTCATATGACATATACCCATGGTCAGAATCACCTGGAAGTGAGTAATTGCAATTTAACACACAGATTACATTGTGAAGTTCATTCATTCATTCATTCATTCATTCATCTTCTACCGCTTATCCGAACTACCTCGGGTCACGGGGAGCCTGTGCCTATCTCAGGCGTCATGGGGCATCAAGGCAGGATACACCCTGGACGGAGTGCCAACCCATCGCAGGGCACACACACCCACTCTCATTCACTCACGCACTCACACACTAGGGACAATTTTCCAGAGATGCCAATCAACCTACCATGCATGTCTTTGGACCGGGGGAGGAAACCGGAGTACCCGGAGGAAACCCCCGAGGCACGAGGAGAACATGCAAACTCCACACACACAAGGCGGAGGCGGGAATCGAACCCCCAACCCTGGAGGTGTGAGGCGAACGTGCTAACCACTAAGCCACCGTGCCCCCCCTCACACTGTGAAGTTGAAATTGTTTATTTATTTCAAGTACACACACACCGATTTAACAAACATTTTGTGAAACTTGGTCATAATCATGATATAATAACCTGAGCGCAAGCAATCCAAACATAAAATAAATCTAGATGTTCCAATAGGAAAAATGTGATAGCCCACTATAAAAGGAGGAAGAGACATGCTGCCAAGGCCTGAGCTGCAACACTCTGCTGTTTTTATCTAAGTAGACACTGCACACAACTCCAAACTGAAGTCTGTTTCATGCTACTGCTTCTCAGAATTAATGAATCACCATGGACATCTTTCCATTGTTAGTCAGGCTCATATGTGCATCACCTCATGGATCACCTCATGAATCATGTCAATCTGCATGTCGATGAAATGAAAATTCTTTATTTTAACATCTGTGTATTCATTGCTTTACATGTTCGTTTTTGGTCTGTAAAACCGTAACAAAGAATTACATCTCACGTTTATTTTGGTAAGCCATGTTTTAGGTCCCCTTTTTGGTCAGGATCTGAAGCATTCACTGAATTAGCCATGAATAGAGGATGGGACATGGAAATCAAAATCAGTTCATAAGACAGGCATTATTGCACAATAAAAAAATTAATTCATACTCTGTCCTAATTCTGCCATTTGTTGTATCTTCTAACAGTGTTGATATCTTTCATGCATGCTTTAATTTCTACATATGTGGTTACACTTTCAATTATTAAATATTTAAACATAGTCCCATTTTCCACATGAACAACTCCATCTAGTTAATCATTATGTCCATTGGAACAGATTTTAGATAATGAGAGAACAACAATAAAATATAGAATTTTGCTGGTTTGGGATAGTTTTGGGAAAGTGTGTGCATGCAGTGTTAACACTCCAGGTCTTTTGCCATGTATGGAATCATTGCTTGTTTTTAATCACTTTGCTGTTAGTGTTTGTTGTAATCTTATTCTTGCTTATGATACTTTTATGCAATGTAGTAAATTGTAAAATATATCCCATTTGTCAGAATAGGTCCTTATATAGATTCCAGATGAAAGGACTCAGCCTTTTCTGCTTCGAGCGCATATGCAAATAAACAGTGTGCCGAAAAAATAAACGCTGTATTTTTTCTGTTTGTTTCAGGCCTCAACTCTGTAACCACAGATTCAGGGCCCTTCTCCAGTTCAAACCAAACGGTTTACAATCCCTCAGCTGACAAGACAACAAACCCGTTTTTTCAGTGTAAATTTTGTGTGCGTTACTTCAGATCAAAATCCCTCCTCAATGAGCATGCTAAGAAGGTCCATGGGATTGAAGGAGGAGCTTATTCAAATGATCATTCAAATTCACTCGACACATCCAAGTCAGGCTTCAATGTTACAGCACACCATAGTGTAGAAAAGCTGTACTCCTGTCAGTATTGTACATATAAATCTCCTCGCCGAGCAAGAATACTGAAGCATCAAAACATGCACCACAAAGATAATTTTCTTGCCCATTCAGATTCTCCTGTTGAAGCAGAAGCTGAAACAGAGGTTCTGGATATGGACTCAGATGCCATGTCTTCGGAAGAACAGTGTGAGGAATCGCAGGATCATACTGAACGCAATGTTTTGGAATCCATGGTCAAAGCTCGGTCCAGAGGTGGATTCAGCTGTGAATGGTGTGGCTTCCAGACCTTGCAAAGACAACAGTTATGTGATCACATGATGAAGAAGCATCGGAACATGGTTAAGATTATGATATCACTGCAAAAGCCCAAAGCAGACGGAAGTGCAGGATCTTCCAAATCAAATTCTCCTTCATCACCAAGAAGCACTCCAACATCCAACTTGATGTTGACTGATCTAAGTGGAAACGAAGGCTCCGCAGCATCTGTGAAAGGCAGTGCCTCAGTGAAGTCCCTATCAGGGCTGTCACGTTTTCAGTATTCCCACATTGCAGGAAAGATTCCCAACAGTACAGGATCTTCCATACTGTCAGAGAGGTCGACTTTTGCCATGTCAGACATGTCACAGTCAAGGGTAGATTTGGAAACCAGTGTGCTGAATGATTCACAGAGCAGCTCTGATGATGAACTCTGTGACGTTGATGATCCAGCTTACAACGACTCATTGTTCACTGAGGATTCTGCTAAGCTGCTTCTGTCAGAGGAGGATAATAAACTGCTGGAGACGGAAGGCATTCCGATTGGAAGGCATTTGAATAGGTTCCAGTGCCCATTCTGCTCTTTTTTGGCTAAACACCATAGCAGCATCTTTCAACATATAGAAAACGTACATTTAGCCAGCCAAACCACCTTGTACAAGTGTAACGAGTGTACGTTTCTTTGTACAAGTTCAGTAAAACTTGCCACACATAAGCAATGTCACAGTGGCTCCACTTCTGAATGGGACATCATGGACCTAACCAATGAAAGCCAAGATGGCCAAATTGAAGACTCGGTCAATGGAGGAAATGGCAGCTCTACCATGAATGGCCAGAAATCCACTGATGTAGAAGAGGAAAATTCTCATCACTGTTCACTCTGTAATTTTTCTACAATGTCACTGAAAGGTTTACGTGTCCACCAGCAACATAAGCACTCATACTGTGATGGGATGCAACCCACAAGTCAAGATGATTCGTTAAATGAGCAGCAGGATTCTGAATCAGAATCATACGGCACATCAAATTTTGTGCAAAAAACTCAAACATCAATCCTTGGATATTCTTCCAGAAAGCACCTTATTGGAAAGACTGCCAGAAAATCCATAAATGACTTGCCTCTGGATCTGTCCCCTGTGAAGAAACGGACAAGAATTGATGAAATTGCAAATAACCTTCAAAGTAAAATTAGTCAGAGTCAGCAGCAAGAGGATGTTATCAATCTTGATGATATGGAGGATGAGGATGAAGAAAATGAAAATCATGTTGATGAGAAAAGAGAGAATGAGAACTCTGAGATTCAAAGTCAACGCTTCACCTATAATACGCAGCATTTGTACATCAGGAAACCTGGTTTTGTTCAGACAGAGCATGGTGTCGGCAAAAGGAAGCGTAGCTTGCAGTCTAAGTTAACTTCAAGAACCATGCCTATCCAAGTCACCGTCTCTGATGATGAGGATAGTTTTGGTGCAGACTCTAGAGATATCCAGGATCATAGCAGTCAAGACAGCAGAGAGACGTATCAAGACAGCACCGACTACACAGAGGAACCTGGTAACCTTTTCTACTGTAAACACTGTGAGTACCAAAACAAGTCTGCTCGCAGTGTTAGCACCCATTACCAGCGTATGCATCCCTATATTAAGTTTAGCTTTAAATACATTCTTGATCCAGAGGATCAGAGTGCTGTCTTCCGTTGTCTAGAGTGTTTCATAGAATACAACAATTTCAGTGACTTACACCAGCACTACATGGATCACCATCCAGAAGCTAGCAATGTTCTTAACTTTAACCAGCCCGATTTGGTGTACACATGTCGCTTCTGCTCATACACCAGCCCAAATGTGAGGAGCCTGATGCCTCATTACCAAAGAATGCACCCCTCAGTTAAAATAAACAACGCCATGATCTTCTCAAGCTATGTGGTTGATCAGCCTCAGAAAGGAACTACAGAGTCACAGACACTGAGAGAAATCTTGAATTCGGGGCCCAAGAGCTTCACCACCTCTGCCTCAAGGTCTTCTTCCAGTCCCGCCCTTAAAAGCTCGATCAAAACACCTGACTCAAAAATGGACTCTGAAGCTTTTAGGGAAATTGTCGATGGTAACGTTGTGGTGTACGATTGCGACATGTGCTCATTTGCAAGCCCCAATATGCACTCAGTACTGGTTCACTATCAGAAAAAGCATCCTGAACAGAAGGCGTCATACTTTCGCATACAGAAGACCATGCGGGTCATATCAGTAGATCGAGCGCAATCATCAGCCAACTCCACATTTACCCTGTCAAGTACTCCAAAGCCCTCAAATGCTATGCCCTCGACTCTAGATGATGAGCTTTACTACTGCAAACACTGTGTTTACAACAACCGATCTGTGGTGGGCGTTCTAGTTCATTACCAAAAACGCCATCCGGAAATCAAGGTGACTGCTAAATACATAAAGCATGCACCTCCTACACTTGGGTTGATGAAGCTTATGGATGAGTTGCAGATTGCACCTCCTAAACAGTTTCTGAAACAGTTAAGCACCAATGCAACTGATGGATCCAATCATTTGCATCCAAAAGGAACTACAGACAAAGGGGAGGGTGAGATGTTGTTTTTCTGCCAGCACTGCGACTACGGGAACCGCACTGTGAAAGGGGTGTTGATCCATTACCAGAAGAAGCACAGAGATGTAAAGGCAAATGCAGATTTGGTGCGGAGACATACCGCTGTGGTACGCAGTCAAAGGGAAAGGGCTCAGATGATACAAACAGGAAGTTCCACATCCACTGCAACCTCAGCCACTGATGCAGAGAAATCCAAAGCACTTAGATCTTTAAAGTGCAGACACTGTGCCCACACATCTCCTTATGTGTATGCCTTGAAGAAGCATCTTAAGAAGGATCACCCCACTGTGAAGGCCACAGCCATGACCATCTTGCGCTGGGCTTATCAAGATGGGATCTTGGAGGCTGGTTATCACTGTGAATGGTGTATTTATTCCCATGCTGAGCCCAGTGGGCTGCTCATGCATTACCAAAGACGACACCCAGAGCACAGTGTTGATTATGCTTATATGGCAAGCAAATTGTGGGCTGGTCCTGATACATCCACCTCCAAGCAGTTGGGCAACTCTGAAATAAAGCATTACCAATGCAGAGATTGTGCCTTTGAGGCTTGTTCTGTTTGGGACATCACCAATCATTACCAAGCTGTTCATCCGTGGGCTATCAAAGATGACGAGTCTGTTCTCATTGAAATCATTAAAGGAAACCAAACATCAGATAAACGTATGTCTCCAGTTGGAAAGGGAAATGTCTTAACATCCAGCCCATTCAACAGTCATCAGTCTGATGAAGGCACATTGGAGATTAGCAGGTCAGCACCTGAGCATCATCCCCACCTTTCCTTCTCCACGAGCTCCTCTATCTCAAACAATCCCTACCAGTGCACTGTGTGCCTGTCTGAGTACAATAGCCTCCATGGACTTCTGACTCACTATGGCAAGAAACACCCAGGCATGAAAGTGAAGGCTGCAGACTTTGCACAGGAAGCAGATATTAATCCCAGTGCGGTTTACAAGTGCAGGCACTGTCCATATGTAAACTCGCGTATCCACGGGGTTCTTACACATTACCAGAAACGGCATCCCCTGGTCAAAGTAACTGCAGAAGACTTTGCTGATGATATTGAGGAAGTCAAAGATTTGGTGCCAGATGGAGATGAAAGATCAAAAAACCAGAGGCAGGGTTACGGTGCCTACAGATGTAAGATGTGCCCTTATACTCATGGAACACTTGAAAAACTGAAGATTCATTATGAGAAATATCACAACCAGTCAGTTTCAGATATATTTACGCCAACACATTTGCAATCCTTGGTTAGAAAAGAGGACACTGTTGCTGAATGCACTGCTAGCAGTATGACAGAAGCATCCGAAAGATGTGAGTTTGACCTTGCCCTCTCAGAATTTGCAAAGGGAGAGAAACATACCGTGTTCAGATGTCAGCTCTGCAAATACTTCTGCTCAACCAGGAAGGGTATTGCTCGCCACTACCGCATCAAGCACAACAATGTACGAGCTCAGCCCGAAGGCAAGAACAATGTCTTTAAATGTGCCCTCTGCTCCTACACCAACCCCATCCGGAAAGGTCTGGCTGCACACTATCAGAAACGGCATGACATTGATGCTTACTACACACACTGTCTCGCTGCTTCTAAAACCTTGAGTGAGAAACCAAATAAAGTGACCGTACCACTGGCCTCAGAAGAAGATAAGTCAATGATGAGTGAGGAGCTGAGGCAAGCAGTTGACCGAAGAAAGTGCTCATTGTGCTCTTTCCAGGCATTCAGCAGGAAAAGCATTATCTCACACTATGTCAAGCGACACCCCGGGGTTTTTCCAAAAAAGCAGTCCTCCAGCAAACTCGGTCGTTACTTCACTGTGATTTACCCCAAGGACCCAGAGACACCAGCCATTATAGAGGATGTAGAACTGGTAGAAGTAAAATCAGAGAATGATGGAGAACATATGGAAAATGACTTGGAATGGCCACAATTCAAGTGCATGATATGTTCTAAGCTGACATTTGACACCACAGACCTTCTCGTCTCACATTACAACGATTACCACAGCAACGAGCTCAAGCGGGACTTTGTCACTATACAAAGCCCAGTGGAGGAAGGTGCTGAGCTCTACCAGTGTGCTCACTGTGAAATCAAGTTCCTTACTCTTCCTGAACTCAGCATCCACCTTAGGAAACACAATGAGAAGTTTGAGAAAAGGAACATACGCCATGAACAGAGGAAGGAGCTCCAGATCAGGCGGAAATCCACAGTGACACTTGAGACACAACCAGAAAACAAGGTGAGCTGCAGTTAGTGTTTTTTAATTATTGTTGTAAAAGCTTTATACTAAATCTAACAAAAACAATGCCTCTTGACTTGTTTTACAGATAGATGGCTCAGCTGAAAAATCACCTATTGGCTACCGATGCAACTTTTGTGTTGAAATTCACCCGACACTTAGAGCTATTTGCAACCATCTGAGGAAGCATATTCAGTACGGCGAAGTCAAAGAAGGACATGTAGAGGTAATAAGGAGACGCTATTCATGTTTCACTTTCTCACAATTGAATTGTCTGAAAACTGCATCATGCTGTGATTTTATTCATAACCTTCTCTATATGATATAAGATATAACCTTCACTATAGATATGTCTGTCTTCCAGGCTTATGATCAGACGTATTTTTTTTTTTTTGAAATAGAGGAAATTGCAATGAAATTTAGATATTAAATTAAAATTACAATAGCTAAAATAAAAATATCTTTAAAGCAGTTATGAATTATGAGTTCCCTCTGACAGCAGGGAGTGGTGGAAATTTCTGATGGTGTCACCAATGGTAGCATGGAGGATACGGTCACTACAGACACTATTCCCACCGAGACAGGGGACGGCGTGTTGCTCACCATGGAAACGGGAATCACAGAGAGGGTTCCAGAACACCGGTGCGATATGTGTGATCGAGTTTTCATGTCCATGCAGGGACTCCGATCTCATGAGCGAAGTCATTCAGCTACAGCGATGATCAACAGAGACGACAAGTACAGTTGCCAGTACTGTCAGTTCCAATCGGCTTTCAGGCACAAGTACGCGAAAAATAGCCAAAATAACAACCTCTTTATACTTTGTTTATCATGTCAAATAAATGTTAGCATATAGCCAACTTCTGTTCATCTGCAACTTTCTAATTCTTTCCCCCCTAAGTCTGGACCGCCACATTCAGTCTCATCACGGACATCACAAACCTTTCCGCTGTAAACTATGTCCCTTTAAATCAGCCTACCTGAGCCGCCTGAAGAGTCACCTGCACAAATCACATGCAGGTATACACACATACACAGACACACACACACATGCACCTGCACAAACCACATGCAGGTGTACACAGATTAAACACAGATAGGCACATGTATACAAATATTCACAATTCTTCACAAATTTGATGAACACAGACACAAATCACACACAGGGCACACACGCATTCACAAAACACATACACAATCTGCTTAATTGTGTTTTATCTATCTGTGATGAATTTCTAGGTGTTAATTATTGTTGGCTGTTATTGTGGTCTTTGCTGTTGTTGATATGTTTGTATGTTTATTTGTTTGCTTCAGGTGAGAACACATATAAGTGCATCTCATGTCCATTCTCAACAATGACGATCAGTCAGCTTAAGGATCACTCGCTGCGAGAACATGGACAAACTCTCACACTGCCCCGACTGAGAGCCCGAGCTGCCCTGCGCACCACACACACAATCACAAACAACGACTCCCAACACACACCTACCGATGCCACCACCACCAGTACGTACCAGCATTGTGCTAGAGTTAAAAAAAAAAAAGTCACACATTTAAACTAATAATGGCACACGCACAGTCATGTGTTTTCCTCACAAAGGGTGTGTTAAAGAGCTGAAGAGGTGTGCGAAGTGTGTTGGAACGTATGGATAGATTATGACACAATAGATTATGATACTCGACACCCAAGACTAAATTGCTACACCTCTTGTTAAACCGTCAGTAGTTCGGACAGTAAAACAGCATTTCAGGCTGCTATCAGACCAGCATTCCACCTCCAAAATCACAGTGGAGCAACTTTATTATGCACTAAACCAAACATTTACACATACACTAAAACACCCTCATCAGCACAACTGCCATCATTTTCATTTGTCTCTATCATTTTAATTAATACTTTATAGTTTTGAATACATGTTCTCTAACTCTATTTCTCTCTCTCTACATTCTCTCACTATTTCTCTGCCTCTGTCTATCTTTCTCTCAGACTCTGTGGCATATTTGGAGCCACCAGATGTTCAGCAGCAGTTAAGTCATTACCAGCTGGCATCACGAAATCAGGCCCCACCCACCCTCTTGTCAGTTTCCCCTGGCCCCTCACCATCGACAGGGGCAGAGACATTGGGAGCACTGACCCGCCCTGACGCCACCCTAACCTGTGAATTCTGTGAGTTCAGTTCAGGTTACATGCAGAGTCTGAGGAGACATTACCGAGACCGCCATGGAGGAAAGAAACTCTTCAAGTGCAAAGACTGTTCCTTCTTTACATGCTACAAGTAACTACTCATCCTTGTGTCCATAATAGTCAGTGTGTGTTTGCTTTGGTATTTGTTTTTGTGTTTGCATTGAAGTTTGTTACAGTGTTTTCTTTGTGTTTTTGGTGTTCAGTTTGGTGTTTGATTGGGTTTGCTTTTAGAGCTTTGTTTGATATTCATTTTAGTATGTCTTTTCCTTTGCTGTTTTACATCATAGGTTGTTTGGTGTTTATCATAGGTTCGTTTGGTGTTTCTGTTTGCTCTAGTCTTTATTTTGGTATTTATTTGCTGTTTAATTGCTGTTTGTCTTGCAGGTCCACTTTCACCCTGCATGTGGAGGCTGGACACAGTCCTCCATCTGATGATGGACTAAGAGAACTGCGCTGTCCTTTCTGTCTCTATCATACCAAGTCTAAGAGTCATATGATTGACCATGTCCTCCTTCACAGAGGTATGGACACACCACAATATATCCACATCCACTACACATCTGTCTACAACACCATAGGAAATAGTATCTCGGTGGTTAAGAGGGTGGAACACTAATTTGAAGGTGAATTTATATCCCAGAGGCACCAAACTGCCTGTGTTAGGCCCTTGAACAAGGCCTCAAATGCTCAGTTGAATAAATGAGATAAATGTCACTCCGGATAAGGGCATATGCTGTAAATGTAAATGTGCACCACCTTCTTCTATACCACCATGCACCATCTGTCCACTGCGACACTCCATTTCGCCAACATCCACCACATCACATTCTATTGCACCACCAACCACTACATCATGCACTCTAGACAGAATCCCCAACACCAGGATCCTATACAACACTGGCCTCTTTACCATAAATCATTCTGATCATTTTTCTTTGTTGCCTCAGAAGAGCGAGTGATCCCTCTGGAAGTATCTCGATCCAAACTGTCTCGTCACCTGGACGGTTTGATCTTCCGCTGTCATAAGTGCACGTTCACATGTTCGAGTGGCGACAGTTTGCAGCAGCACATCGACAAACACGAAGAGCCCAAACCATATGAGTGTCGACTGTGTTACTATGACACAAAACACCAAGAGCACCTTGAGGATCACCTCCGTGACGAACACAAGGTCAGTCTCTGTTAGCTTTTCCAAAAGTATATCTTAAAATCCAGCATTTTAAGGCTCATCCTTGAAACTCTAGAACACAAAGATGCTATTCTAATGACATAGTTTTATGAGTTTTTGCTCTGCATCATCATGATATGTTGATTCCGTATGTACTGCTTTTGTTATCAGGTGATTCGTAACTTTGAGTTGATGGGTCGTGTGAATCTGGACCAGCTGGATGTTCTGAAGGACAAAATAAACAGTGAAGAGGAAGAGGAGTTGAAGGAGGAAGAGGAAGAAAAGGAGGAACCTTTGGCCATTGAGGAAGATGAGCAAACTGAGGAGACAGAAAGAATAGACGAGGAAGAGATGGAGGAGGAAGTGACAGCCACACAGGAAGAGAGTACACTGGAAGAAGAGACGCCGGGTAAACAATAAACTACATCAATGTTTAAAAATTAGTTCTTGTAATAAGGTATGAGAATTATATATTTATCTAACTGTAATCTGAAATCTACATTTATTTAACGTTAATACTTTAAACACTATTTAACTCAATCTGGTCTCTCTCTCTCTCTCTCTCTCTCTCGGGTTGGTGTGCTGTTACAGAAATGATGATGCCGTGTTCTCCAAGTGTAGGGAAAAAGTTTCCATGTGAGTTTTGTGGCCGAACTTTTTCTCTTAGTTTGGAATGGGAACGTCATGTTCTCCGCCACGGCATGTGAGTGTCCTACATTTAGTCATATATATATATATATATATATATATATATATATATATATATATATATATATATATATATATATATATATATATATGTATGTATATATATGTGTGTGTTTGTATACAGTACCTCTGCAAAAGTTTCAGGGAGTTGTGAAAGTGCTGCAGAGTAAGAATGCTTACTTTTAAAGTGTTTGTAAATTAATTGTTATCAGTTATCAAAATGGAAAGTAAATGAACAGAAACTCAAATCAAATCAATATTTGGTGTGACCACAGTTTGCCTGAAAAATAGCATCAATTCTTCAAGGTACACTTGCACACTGTGGGGCCCAAACCATCATTTTCAGGTCTTCTTGTTCTTGACTACACTGAAGATCTCCAACTCCATTTGCAGAAATGCAGCTGCAAACTTGCAAGGAACCTCACCCATGCTTTACTGTTGCGTGCAAACAACCTGCCTCCTGCTACAGCCAAATATTTTATACTTTACTCATCAGTCCAGATCACAGCTTTTCTGCACCCCAATTTCTATGTTTTTGTGCAATGGTGTATGACCTGTGACATGAATCACTCTTCCACAGCCTCACCTTTGTAGCAGAGTCTGGCTGTTCCTCACCCAGTTTCAAGCCTCCTACACAGCTGTGTCTGTTTCAGTTAATGACTGTCTTTCAACCTTCTTATGAATTGATGATCATTAGCACCTCCTTGGTAAAACTGGTTAATCATACTCCTGACTCTGATCCTACAAAGTCCCTGACTCTGTGTAAGTATACAACATGTGCAAGATGCTGGTTTGAAGCCAAAGGATAGTCAAACCAAATATTGATTTGATTTCGATTTTCACTAACTTCACATTTTGTAAATTGATAAATAAACAATTAAAATATATATTTTTGAAAGCATTCTTACTTTACAGCATTTGTTCACACCTGCCAAAACTTTTGCACAGTAAAAAATAAGATATATACTGTATATAAAAAAAAATAAAGTTATTAAATAAGCTTATTTTACCAAAATAAAATCTTATCATGCCTTGATTTTTAATTATTTAATTAGGACAAAAAGGTCAATCTTTGCTTAGACAAAAGTCTTGTCACATCTTTAAAGGATTCAACCAATCATAAATTAGAGCATCACCTGTGAGAAATACTGTAATTAACACATTCCCAGGTGTGTAGAAGAAGAACCCCAGCACACCCAACCTTCATTTGAAATGCATCCTGACCTCTGACAGCATGTCAAAGATCCAAAGTGCTGATCATCAAGAGCCTGAAGACCAAGTCTCCTGTCTCCTGCTACATCTTTAATGTATCTAAACGTCAAGTGGAGAGGATAAGAAAAAGATTGGAAGAACCCGGTGGAGTTCATGACAGACCCAGGACAGGCAGACCCCGTAAGACAACTGTTTGAGAGGACCGTTTGTTGGTTCGACAGTCAAAGGCCAGCCATTTTTCAACTGCAGCAGAGCTACATAACAACTGGTCACCAGAAACCAGCATTAAACAGAAGACAACTAAAAAATTGTGTTGCATTTGCCAAGGAACACAGCTTGCAGGAAGGATGGACTGGAAAAGTCAGATGAATCATATAATGAACTGCATCCCAATCGTCACAAATACTGCAGAAGACCTATTGGAACCCGCATGGACCCAAGATTCACACAGAAAACAGTCAGGTTAGGCGGAGGAAAAATCATGGTTTGGGGTTACATTCAGTATGGGGCATGCGAGAGATCTGCAAAGTGGATGGCAACATCAACAGCCTGAGGTATCAAGACATTCTTGCTGCCCGTTACATACCACAGGAGAGGGCAAATTCTTCAGCAGGATGGCACTCCTTCTCATACTTCAGCCTCCACATCAAAGTTCCTGAAAGCAAAGAAGGTCAAGGTGCTCCAGAATTGGCCAGCCCAGTCACCAGACATGAACATTATTGAGCATATCTGGGGTAAGATGAAGGACGAGGCATTGAAGATGAAACCAAAGAGTCTTGATGAACTCTGGGAGTCCTGCAAGAATGCTTTCTTTGCCATTCTAGATGACTTTATTAATAAGTTATTTGAGTCATTGCCAAGACGTATGGATGCAGTCCTCCATATTAATTTCTTAATATAATTAATTATTTAATTAATTCAATATTAATTCTTTTTCCACTGCACCATGACTTTATGTACTGTACTGTACTGTAAGTGACAAGACTTTTGTCTAAGAAAAGTCTGACCTTTCTGTCCTAATTAAATAATTAAAAATCAATGCATGATTGATAAGATTTTATTTTGGTAAGATAAGCATAATCTAGAGGCCTTTGCTTTTCATATAAGCCACTTCTGATTCCAAATGATCAACTAGAAAGTTATTATTTGTTGTTCCTACAACTTGGATAGGTGACAAGACTTTTGTCAGGGAGTGTGTATGTATATATATAACATATAAAAGCTTCACACATGGCTTGAGACTTTTCTTTCCTTTTCAGGACTGTTAACAGCAACATGAGCGCTATGAGTCCAGTTGCCTCGGTAACAATAACAGATGAGGGCAACGACCAATCAGCTAACACTACAGAAGTGGAGAGAGCGTATCAATCCAGCCACTCGGAGCAACAGAGTTCGGTTCAGAATGAGGACAATTGAGAGACCAAAAATGACATATAGAAATGTACTGTGTTATAATGGTGTATGGTTTGTTGTTGGGGGAAAAAAAACTAGGCTGCTTCATGGACACTTGATTTAAAAAAGTGAGGAAAAAAGCAAAACTTCATGGTTTTGAAGCATTGTTAGATTTTAAGTGTTAAACATGGGTTCTATAGGTTGTGTTACATCCTAGCTGTGTGTTAAATCGCTGATCCTTTAAAAAGTGTGACTTGGTCCCATAGGACAGATGCTAATAATATATTGGTAACCAATAGTGACGAATCTGTAAGAACTCTGTTCAGGTTAAATAAACACTTTGTGTAAGGTGATGTGTTAAAAATGTCCCCAATTTTACTTTTGGTTCAAATTTTAAATATATTTAACAAATATGATAAACATGACCAATGATTGATTCTACTGGTTATGTATTAAACGAATAGTGTGTGTTTCAGCACATCCCAACACCACGTGTTAGATTCATATCAGTGAAATTGTGAGGATTGTCAAGGATTGGACATTACGATTGTGACATTTATATTTATATTATGGATATATTGGGCTCTAATTTTCTCACAAATAAATAAATAAAATTTCTATTTTTAAGGTTTTTTTTTATTATTATATAGCAAATATTTATCGGATTGGACTTTGTATTAGGCAAAAATTGTTAATATTATAAAAAAAATTACTTCATTACTTTTTTTAAAATTACATTTAATGTAACTGTATTTTATTCTATTATTAAAAATATAGTAATTACCGGTTCTGTTAAACACCAAAAAGCATGGATGATATCTTTTAATTTATATATATTTGGCACTTTGATCAACATAAAAAAGAAAATCCACAATTGTTAAAAATGTTCAGAACACTAAATAACGAATCTTATTTTAGGCAATTAAATATGTTGATATCACAGCTCCATTTCTGTGAGCTGAATTTCATGTCTATACCTTTTGTTAGAGCTCTTTTATAAACAGCTACATTTCTGTCCCGGTGGAATAAGTTCGACTAAAATGGTGAATATTCCTCAGTTTAAATAGGAAGCTATGATGTTTGTGGAACACCTGACACAGATCGTGTGATTTGACCTGAACGCTGACTTACAGATTCAATATTTTTTACATTTTTAGCCTTGTGTTAATCTTTAATCCTGTAGCTGAATTCCTTCAGGAATAGTCGCCATCTTATTTGTATCAGACGTTTGTTGATTTTGTTTTTATTTAATTTTTTTTAGTATATGGACAAACACTGGGCCCCAAAGTTTTGTAGCAAATTGCTACTGTAGTTTTATTATATTTTTAATTCTATTTTTTTTTCCGTTTCAGCTGCTTTTAAGGCATGTTCCTGTACTCCGTCATGTATGAAAACAAAACTTTCTGAAATGAAAAAAAAAATGATTATGGGACAACTTAAAGCACCTTCCATGCAAATTCCATGGCTCCATTTTTTTGTGCATGATTACAGGAAACAAGAACTGAAGAAGAGTAGCATTTTGGGTATCGAGCAGCTCGTCCCATCAAGCAACTACAACAGTAAAATTGTTTTCTTTAAATAATTGTTTTTATGCTTCTCTTTAAAGGAACAATGAATAGATTGTATGCGATGAAAGTTGCTGCTCAAAAACCCTGAAGCCTTATTATTATTATTATTATCATTATTATTAAATTTATTTTGCTCCATTTTTTTCCCAGACACAATTTGGTGCAGTTACAGTACGATACACTCACATCCTTTTTTTGAGCAGTGTGCTCTACTGCAATCCCATAATTCTCAGAGAAATCTTAGAATAATTCAGTCAATTTTCTTGAAACAAAATATTGTAATAACTTACTGTATTATCTTGGAATTCATGACATTTTTGATAATGAAACAGAAATCAGCAGGAGCTGTGACATCACTGATGAAAAAAAAAACCTCTGCCTGCCTTGTCTGTTTAACGAGGAAGGCGACTCCAGCTGTATTCTGGGTAATATTTTATTTCTGTTTCTTTCTTTCTTTTTTGTTAACAGAAGCTTCATGTCAAGTGTTTGGGAATGTGGTGGGGGTTTTTGTGGTGTCGTCCATATTTAACAAAAAAAAAAAAAGTCATTTTGTGTGGTTATAGGAAATACTTTTCTTTTTCTACCTTTAAAAAAAGAAAATAAAAAAATAGTTTCTTTCTTTATAAGCCTAAACGTTTGTAAAAGACAGAAACCCGTTAAATTCTGAACACACTGGATTGTTGTAAATATGATTTAGAGTTTTGTTTGTTTGTTTGTTTGGTTTGTTTGGAGTTAGTTGGACAGTAGCCCCTCCATCTCGCCTTCTTCCTGTGAAACCCGTGACGTTGACTAGAAGTTTGTTGTTTACACTTTGATTTCTGGATATTCTGTAAATATTGTAATTCATCGGGTTTTTTTTAACTTGTTAATAAAGTTATCAGATAACGAGACACATGCGGGTCTGCGTTATTCGCTTCCACACAAACATGGGTTTTAATCAATTTAAAATCATGCTGAGAATCTGCAGGATAAATCACATTAAACATGAACTTCACCATCATTCGGGGTAAAGTGCAGAAAGATACTAATCTGGGCTGAGGCTGGTTTGAGCTCCATCTACGTAGATCAGTCACACATCTGCACAGTTCTCTTTAAGACCTAGCATGTGAAAGCTAAAGAGCAAAAGAAAGTGAACTAGCCAGTGAAAGCTACAGTGCATTTTTTGTGTTGATATAAACCTGAAATTATAAAACACTTTCTGTTAAATTGATGTTCCAACATTTAGTTCCAACATTTTATGGCCTTACATTTAGCTCAATTATACAGCTGCGCAAATGAGGGTTAAGGGCCTTGCTCATGAGTGGCAGCTTGGTGGCCCTCAGGATTGAACTCATTCAAATCAAAAGTCCAACACCTTAACCACTGAGCTACCACTTCCCAATTTTATTTCCCATCTATACTGAATAGAGTGATAATTCCATATAATTACCACAAACATTCAACCACCAGATCTTGAGCTATCGCTGGCAGAGTGGCACATGGACAATCTGAAAACAATGCCACCTCATGGTGCAGGTAAGTGTGGGTGGTGCAGGCATTTTAATAACATTTTGCCAACAAATGTCAATGTATACATACTTTATATTTGATAAATTTTAATAAATAGGAAAAAGTGTCATGTGCAAAAGATCAGACACCTCATTAATTCAGTGTTTAATAACCCACGCTGGCAGACGTTACAGTTTGCAAACGTTTTTTGATAGCCAGGTAGCTGCTAGACGTTTCTGGTATTTACTGGAATCTTTTATATTACTTTTCCATCTACTCATGCAATTTTTGTTGTGCCACTGGCTGCCACAGTAAATCCACCCCATGCTTAATATTTTGCAAGGCGTTCTTTTCATCAAGTTATACGCCTTGTTTCTCCAAATATGCCTTTGATGATTGTGTCCAAAGAGTTATTTATTTTTCATCATTTCATAGCACTTTTTTTCCAAGATTCTTCTGGTTTAAACTACATGTTGCTCTGCACACTTCTGCTAATGTTTTTGTGATAAGGTCAGAGATAAGGTTTACTTCTTTTTATTTTGACTTCATTTTTATTATCCAAACTTTTGCACATAACATTTTGTTTTATTTAAAGTTCACAAGAGACGTATTACATTATTCAAAAAAAGGAAAAAAAATAACTAAACAAAAGGTTTGAATATGTTTCTCTGATGACTCTTCCATGCTGATCATGTTTGAACAAGTAACAGTGCAGAGTAGACAACAGTAACTGCTGATGCAGAGATTTTTTTTTTTACTTCAAAAAAAAAAGGTGACTTGTACAGAACCCAAGCATTTGCAAACAAAATACACTTCATAATTTGGGCCCTAGTTATCATACCTAATGTGATTGTTATTAGCACTTGGAGCAGTTTGGCATTACAAAGGGTGGATCGGCTTCCTGGGGACACAGTGACGTGTTTTGGGGAATTTTTATCTGGGAAACCATTCTGTTCCTGCAGGCCATCACCACCCATCGCCTCTGCATCTGCCACCTTGTTAATCTGTCTTCCTGCTATACTCACAAACACACAGCAATGGCGGAAATAATGAGCATGAACAGGATACACTGGACAATTTCACAGTTTAAACTAAAAAAAATATATAATTAAAAATAAAATTTAAAGTTACTAGTAAGTATAGCTTTTAAACAAACTTATTTATTTCCATAAATCATGGTTCATTCAGATAAATAAATCAGGAGCTTTGCTTCTGATATTTGAGTTATACAGTGCCTTGCAAAAGTATTCATACCCACTGAACTTTTTCACATTTTGACACGTTAAAAAATTTATTTTATTAGGATTTTATGTGATAGACCCACACAAAGTGGCACATAATTGTGAAGTGGAAGGAAAATGATAAATGGCGTCCAAATTTTTTTTACAAATAAATATCTGAAAAGTGTTGCGTTCATTTGTATTCAGCCCCAATGAGTTACAGCTGCAAGTCTTTTGGGGTATGTCTCTAACAGCTTTGCACGTCTGGAGAGTGAAATTTTTGCTCATTCTTCTTTGCAAAATAGCCGAAGCTCAGTCAGATTGGATGGCGATCGTCTGTGAACAGCGATTTTTAAGTCTCGCCACAGATTCTCAATTGAATTTAGGTCTGGACTTTGACTGGGCTATTCTAACACATGAATTGATCTAAACCACTCCATTGTAGCTCTGGCTGTATGTTTAGGGTCATTGTCTTGCTGGAAGGAGAATCTCTGCCCCAGTCTCAAGTCTTTTGCAGACTCTAACAGGTTTTCATTCAAGATTGCCCTGTATTTGGCTCCATCCATCTTCCCATCAACTCTGACCAGTTTCCCTGTCCCATCCCCACAACATTATGCTGCCAACACCATGTTTCACGGTGGGGATGGTGTGTTCGGGGTGATGTGCTGTGTTAGGTTCCCGCCACACAACGTTTTGAATTTTGGCCAAAATGTTAAATTTTGGTCTCATCTGATCAGAGCACCTTCTTCCACATGCTTGCTGTGTCCCCCACATGGCTTGTCGCAAACTGCAAACGGGATTTCTTATGGCTTTCTTTCAACAATGGCTTTCTTCTTGCCATTGTTCCATAAAGACCAGATTTGTGGAGTGCACGACTAATAGTTGTCCTGTGGACAGATTCTCCCACCTGAGCTGTGGATCTCTGCAGCTCCTCCAGAGTTATCATGGGCCTCTTGGCTGCTTCTCTGATTAATGCTCTCCTTGCGTGGCCTGTCAATTTAGGTGGACGGCTATGTCTTGGTAGGCTTGCAGTTGTGCCACTCTTTCCATTTCCGGATGATGGATTGTACAGTGCCCCGTGAGATGTTCAAGGCTTGGGATATTAATTTATAACCTAACCCTGCTTTAAACTTCTCCACAACTTTACCCCTGACCTGTCTGGTGTGTTTTTTCGTCTTCATGATGCTGTTTGTTCACTAATGTTCTCTAACACACTCCTGAGGGCTTCACAGAACAGCTGTATTTATACTGAGATTAAATTACACACAGGTGTACTCTATTTACTAATTAGGTGTCTTCTGAAGACAGTTGGTTTCACTGGATTTTAGTTAGGGGTATCAGAGTAATGGGGGCTGAATACAAATGCACACCACACTTTTCAGATATTTATTTGTAAAATAAATTTTGGACACCATTTATAATTTTCATTCCACTTCACAATTATGTGCCACTTTCATTCGGTCTGTTTCATAAAATCACAATAAAATATATTTTTCTTTGGGGCTGTAACATGTAAATATGTGAAAAAGTTCAGTGAGTATGAATACTTTTGCAAGGCACTGTATCTTTAAGAACATTTGTTAATTGTAAACAAATTAAACTGGTGTATCTGAGCTTTTTGTACCTGTCCTTTAGGATCAGTATATCTAGAAAAATAATAATATTTTGGCAATATTCTTGTAATTTTATAGTCTTTTTATCATATGTTATTATGGTACACTGAAGTATCATTACAAGCATTCCATACAAGTAATGCCTTTATTGACAATTACATTAAGTTTATGCAAAGAGTATATATTTGCAGTGTTGATGACCCTTCTTTTTCAAGACCTCTGCAATTCGCTCTGGCATGCTGTCAATCAATTTCTGGGCCACATCCTGACTGATGGCAGCACATTCTTGCATAAGTAATGCTTGGGGTTTGTCAGAATTTGTGGGTTTTCGTTTGTCCACCTGCCTCTTAAGGATTGACCACAAGTTCTCTATGGGATTAAATTCTGGGAAGTTTCGTGGCAATGGACCCAAAAATTCAATGTTTTTTTCACAGAGCCACTTAGTTATCACTTTTACCTTACGGTAAGGTGCTCCACTATGCAGGAAAAGGCATTGTTCATCACCAAACTATTCTTAGATGTTTGGGAGAAGTTGCTCTAGCAGAATGTTTTTGGACCATTCTTTATTCATGGCTGTGTTCTTAGGCAACATTGTGAGTGAGCCCACTCTCATGGTTAAGAAGCAAGCCCACACATGAATGGTCTCAGGACTGATGGTTGTGCTCACCTTTTCTTCTCTGGACAAGCTTTTTTCTGGATGCCCCATACAACTGGAGAGAAGATTCATAAGGGAAAATGACTTTAACCCAGTCCTCAGCAATCCAATCAGTCTGTCCTTTTGCAGAAAATCAGTCTGTCTCTGATGTTTTTCCTGGAGAAACATGGCTTCTTTGCTGCCCTTCTTGACACTGTGCTTGCAGATGTGCTCACACCTGCATGCTGCCATTCTTGAGCAAAGAATGATGCCCTGACCCTACACCTGACTCAACTTTAGGAGACAGTTCTGGTGCTTTCTGGAGTTTCTTGGGCATCCTGAAACCTTCTTCACAACAATTAATCATCTCTCCTTAAAGAGAAGTGAACATGATGTCAGATGGTGCTTTTGTGAAAGGGCTGAAATGCAGTGGAAATGTAATTTTTTGGGGATTAAGTTCATTTTCATGGCAAAGAGGGACTTTGCAATTAACTGCAATTCTTCTGATCACTGTTCATAACATTCTAGAGTATATGCAAATTGTAGTCATAAAAACCGAGACAGCAGACTCTGTGAAAATGAACATTTGTGTCATTTAGGGTCACATCATAATCTAGGATGTAATCTGGGTTACATAGACAGTCATGGGTGAAGATGGCAAAGATGTATCCTCTGCAGTTGAAAAAAGGGCTTATATTATTCACTCTAAGTATGGCTTTCAGTCATAAGGATTTTTAAATTGTGACTTTCATTCATTCATTCATTCATCTTCTACCGCTTATCCGAACTACCTCGGGTCACGGGGAGCCTGTGCCTATCTCAGGCGTCTTTGGGCATCAAGGCAGGATACACCCTGGACGGAGTGCCAACCCATCGCAGGGCACACACACACACTCTCATTCACTCACACAATCACACACTAGGGACAATTTTCTAGAGATGCCAATCAACCTACCATGCATGTCTTTGGACCGGGGGAGGAAACCGGAGTACCCGGAGGAAACCCCCGAGGCACGGGGAGAACATGCAAACTCCACACACACAAGGTGGAGGCAGGAATCGAACCCCGACCCTGGAGGTGTGAGGCGAACGTGCTAACCACTAAGCCACCGTGCCCCCTCTTCTATGGTGCAAAAATAAAATAAATATTTTTTCCATCTAACCATTTTGAATATTTAAAGCATTTAAAAAAAAGAGCTTAAATCATACTGGATTTTTTCACTTTCTTATTTTTTCACTACCTGGAATGTAATTAAATTGTAATTGCACTTAAATCGCCACCAGAATTACAGCTCGAGACCTCTAGTTTAATGACGACTGGATGCCAGTCTCAGTCTTTAAGAAACCACAGCCAATTATAGAACAAGGGGGCGTTCCCATGTGCAGAAATTAAAACGCCCATATACAATTGTACTGCGCATGCGTCTAAAGTGTTGTAACGTCAACGCATGCGCGTGTTTGTACTGGTTTGTTTATGCGCTGCAAAAAAAAAAAAAAAAAGGCGAGAGCGTAATGGCGGCGAGCAGGCTGTGATGAGCTAGCGAAAATAGCCTGGACTCACTATCACACCCTGGGAAAGATAACAGTCTCTCCTCACACACGCGCGGTAACTGCTCAAAATGCAAATCACACTGAAAACCCTGCAGCAGCAGACGTTTAAAATCGACATCGACGCGGAGGAGACGGTGAGACATATTCACTCGGTGGAGAGGCTCGAGACACGGGGCCGCGAAAGTTGTCTTGTAGCTTAGCTTAGCTTAGCTATTGCTACACATACTCACGTAGACCATGTTTGTGACAGCTATAAGATGCTAAACCTCACCATGGGTGTACATTAAATAGTATTTTTTTCTAAATTATGAATATTTACAGAGAACGGATGAACTGTGTGCTAGTTTGGTTCTGAGAGAAAAGTTAAGAACGCCAGCACAAGCGCTACATGCTAAGCTATCTAGCCGGCTAACTTAGCTTTTCACGTTAAGCATATTTGACTAGCATATTTGACGTTAGTGTTAGAGATCGTGGTGTGAGAGTACTAACATTTTCTAAGTCCCATTTTTTTTAATATAGTATTTTTTTTGTTTACGTTGTTAGTATTAAAAAGCTGAAAAGTTTAAATTAGTTAGCTAGTTTTCCTACCCTTCATCCAATTGTATAGTTAACCCGAGTTGACGTTTACGGATAAACTGCGATGATTTGTTGTTCGGAAAAGGCGTTGATCAACATTTGTTTATTTATTCACTCTATACAACGCAATAATTTTCGGCAAATGGCGCCTTTTGAACTTGTAATTACAAACACAGCGCTGGTTGTGCTACCAGGCTAATATGCTAAAGCAAGCTAGCAGTGCGTGGCCTTCTGAATCACACGCCGAATCAGAATCACACGCCAGTGAACTGGTTAGTTATCGAACTTAAATCCGATTATTCCTTCCGATTTGTGTTTTTACTCAGTCTAGCGCCGTGGGTTATTTTACATACTGTCACTCACTCTTCCCCAGTTATGAATTACCTTTGTCGTTTTTATGAAACTTGAAAAAAATGGTAAGAAGTTGTTGAACTCGGGCCTGAACCCGTGCAGCTGTAGTGTCTATAAATCATTTTCACACCTCCATCAGCACTTTGAGATCTGAAGTGTGACTGCATTCCCCCTCCCCCAAACGATCGCGTAGTAAATGAAGATTTTCTATAACGTTAGCTCTGAAAGAGCTGCTCCAAATCAATGGTTTATTTTAATGGACTCATTTCGCTATAAGGACCTGTATTCTATTGGCTCCACGTGGTTTTTAACATTCATTTATGGTCTTCAGGGTTAGTGCTTTATAACAGTCATATGTAAAGCTGTGAATGTTCTCAGATATGGTAGAGTCTTCAGGACAGAAGACTTTATACTTATACAGCTGTTTATAGATTTTATAAACTAAGCAATAACAGTTCTAGTAATATAATTATCCTTTGTTATAGTGAGTCAGTCTATTTCATCATCCCACCCGTCACTCAGTATTTTACTATAACAGTACACCTCTGTGTTCTAAAGGTATGCAAGCTTGTGTATTATAGTGTCGTTATAATTCAAACAGGTGATAAATCATTAAGGTCTTTTAGTGGCAAAATGTAACTTATCAACCAAAATGATGACTAAAATACCCGTGGATCAAATCAGGCCTTTTGCTTTGTCATTCTGAAGGGGTGGGTGTCATACGGAAACTTGAGCTGTGTTTCTGACTGAGTTATAAGTGCGGTCGTGTGATCACTCAGTGAGGTGCATTAGCAATAGCCGGATGATGTGGTAAAACCTGTGAGAAATTAGTTTTGGTACTGCCCTAAACAGCTTCCCTTCAGCTTTGTAGTGTATAGCGTTAGACTCACTGTGTAGTGTTGGACACCACTTACAAAATCGAATATGTTCATGATGGCAATATTGTGTGATGAGTACTTTGTTTTGGTTTTGTGTGCATACAGCACACTGCCTTACTGCATCTCTGAACTCTGCCTATTTTATTTTCCAGGTAAAGGCGTTGAAGGAGAAAATTGAGAATGAAAAGGGGAAGGAGAGTTTTCCTGTCGCCGGACAGAAGTTGATCTATGCAGGTGTGTCTTTGTGTTTGTTCTGAGAGAAACAGTGTTTGAAATGCCTGATGTAGTTGTTTGAGTGAGAGAAATGGAGAGACACTTGGAGACTGACAGGAAATATGAAAGGGAGAGACAAGCCTGGAGACTGAAAAATTGTTTGTATCCTACACTAGACATTCTGTCAGTTTATTTATGATGCATGTTACTAGTAATCTGACCCAAAGTCATGCTTGTGGAATGAGGTTTCGTGCCAACGCTCCCAAAAACAACATGCAGCGCGTGTGTTCATTTGTTTGTGTAACTAACAAAATACTTTAGAATGCACACACTTGCACAAGCATGGTTTTCATAAAGTGATAACACACATTTTTCCACCTTAGGCAGTTTGCTCTAATTAGACTGATGTATCTACACTAGATCTGCAACTAACGATTATTTTTTCTGTCGACTAATCTAGCGATTATTTTTTTGATTAGTCGACTACTCTAACGATTTTTTTTTTTTTTTTTTTTTTTTTTTTGCTTAATCTAGTGTTCTTTTTTGATTAACTAATTAATCCTTTGGACAACTTTACAAAAAATGATAAGTACAACTTCTAATCTAATATTTCTTTTATTAAATTTTTTCCAAAAAATACTTCAATGTGGTTGAAGTTTTTACAGTATACAAAAATAAAGTGCCAAAAATAAAATGTAAACAACACTTTAGCATCAGGCACAAATAATGCCATATAAATTCAACAAAAGCACTGCTCAACACTGTGCAAAAATACATGAAAGACAATGTAACGGCCATTTGGGGCGTGCAAACAGTGACATCCTTTTTATGAAAGAAATCTTGTACACAGCTTTGCCTCTTCCTGAGAAAAAAAAAAAACAATAATTACCATTAGGAACCAAATTAAACATGAAATCTATGAATGCTAACAATATATAAACTGTACTGTATTTCAAAGAGGGTAGTAAATCTGCATATTTTTAAATGAACTGAATGTGATTAATTACAATGTTTAATATAATTACTTTACAATTTTAATTGTATTCAGAAAGTGTAGTGAATTTGTCATTTTATTATGAAATACAGAAAGCATTTTAAACTCTTAACTAATGAGAGAATTTGTTATTAATCACGTACTTATGATTATATTTTATTTAATTGGCTTGTGCCAAAAGTAAACAAAAATGCACTAGTAGCCTATTTATTTAGATGTTCACGTACACGACTAGATTACAGCGAACTGTTAATGTAAATCTAGTAGTTAATTTTAAGTCTGTGTGCATAAACAACTTCCAACAACCAGTTCATGTAAATTAAATGTTAGTTTGCTTTATCGTCGGCAAAGTTATACAGTATATGTTTACACTTTATACCGTTAGCGATTAGCATTACCATTATTACCTAGCATATATTAATTAATTCTTGACAAAAACACAGCAGGTAAGAACGCAACAATTACTCCCAAAACTAATTGTAATAATAAATACTTACAAAGATGGCTCGTCCTTTTGAGGTCGGAGAGCGCCAGAATGTTTTCTTCTGAGGTGCTTGTGCATTGCAGTTGTGCTGCCATGGTACACCATTTCGGTTTTGCAAAGGGAACAAAGGACCATTTTATTTGGCCTCTGTTTAAAGTTTTCCCATACTTTTGATAATCGTGGTCTAGCTTTTTGTGATAGACTGGAACTTTCTCCATTCCCAGGAGCAGAAGCCGCCATTACGCGAGATGAATGTAAACAGTGTGACACGTCAACGCATTTCACGCATGTCGACGTATTTTCGTAGTCGACGTAATCGATGACGTTGACGCGTCGTTGCAGCACTAATCTACACAATTGTTTATTTTGATCTATTCCGGTTGTAATAGTATCAGTCTGGTTAACAGGTTCTTAGGTCCATGTAAACTGAGAGACATGGTAACCAGCAGTGAGAGAAATAGGCAAGGAGAATGAGGGATACAGGAGAGAAAGAAATGAGACAGGCAGGGATGAAGATGTGGCTGATGAACTGTCTAATTGTTTTGCTGATTTGCTCTGCAGGTAAAATCCTAAACGATGACACAGCACTGAAGGAGTATAAGATAGATGAGAAGAACTTTGTGGTTGTCATGGTAGCAAAGGTAAAAAATAAATAAATAAATAATTCTCTAACTTGTTTTCTATTCGGTCTTCTTGAATGTCCACAGTGTCTCTTTATTCCAAACACATTGGAGCAGCTTGGGCATGGTCATTCTGTACAAAAGCCATTAGTGCTAGATGTTTCTACAGGTTAATATTCTTTATGAATTTTAGTCTTAAGTAATAGAGGTGTGCCATTGCTGCTGTTACCATAGCTACCGCTGTTCCAGATGCTTTACAGAACTGTGCAGTTTGTGTGGACTGATTAAATTAAATTATCTCCAGCCTAAAGCTGCCCCTGCAGCCGCTCCATCTTCAACTACAGCAGCAACTTCGAGTAGTCCCACTTCTAGCACTACAACTCCCACAATCCCCCCTGCTGCTGCTGCTGCAGCCACTACCACCACGACCACCACCACCACCACAATCACTGACACCACATCCGAAAGCAGCAAAGAGGAGAAAGCAGCCGAGGAAAAACCACCATCTTCTACACCTGCCAGGTAGATCACACACCTCACAGTTGAGGTTGCTCTAACCTCTAAGTAAATTTTATTTCTGTAATGCATGACTGTAAATTACAGGTGAATACATTGGGGTACACTAACTTGGGAATTACTGACTAATACATCTTCTGTCTTTATCCTGCAGTTCTGGTATCCTGACAAATGTCAACATATTTGAAGAGGCGACTTCTGCTCTGGGTAAAGGACACTTCACTACATGTCTGAAGTCTTTAACAACACAAGGCTCGCAAAGTTTTAAAATCCCTGTTAGCCCTTTGGGCATGTACTTTTTGATAACCCGAAATAAATTTATGTAAACAAAACTTTAATCAAAGATTTTATAATTCTCTCCTCTGTCAGTGCAATCTTTATAATGTTTAAGATTGCTGCACAAGCGTTTAGTTCAGCAGTCCAAAACAGTTATGCAAACCAACCAACCATGCAAAAGTTAATTTCAAGAATGAAGAAAGTGGCACCAGTGAGTTTGAAGTTTTAAAAAAAAAAACTGCAAACCAAAAGAGAAAGCGTCATCTGTAGTATTATTATTATTATAGCTCTTATACAAAACATTTGATTTCATTCCATTAACAGAAAGACAAATGTTTTTCTAGGGTGAAGTTGTTATTCATATATCAGGGTTCCCACGTGTCCTGGAAAACCTGGAAATCCTGGAAAATTAATGACCAATGTTCCAGTCCTGGAAAACACATGGAAAATGAGAGAAAACATAAATTGTCCTGGAAAAAATCTTGTTGTCCTGGAAAATTATTATTTTTAAATGTTCTTGATCATTTAAAGAACAGTTTACAACTGGTCGAAATAATTAACGTTAGTAACAGAAAGCGCTCTGTTCAGGGACGCTGAGTTTTGACGCGTTTTTTGTTATGCTGTTTAATCTCGCTGTGACGGATGACGCTGTCTTGTGTTGGCGGTTTCAGGTGCTAGGAATGGTTTAAGTGCTCGCATGTTTTCAGCAAATGGTGACGGGTAAGCAGGTTATATTAATTTTGTTAATCTGAATATCATGTGCAAGGGGAATGCACAGCAAACTAAAGCATGCATGACAGCATTGGCCTGAGAAAGGAAAGGGTATTCATATGTGCGGTCTTTTTATTTTATAAATGTTGAAATTTCATTCACATTACAAATTGTCTTTAAAAGTATAGTTAAGTAATAGCCATAAAGTGTATGCTGTTTTTAAGACTTCTGGAGAGAAGAACATATTACTTTAGGCCGTGAATCTGTGATCCTTGTCTTTTTTTTGCTAAATTTGAAATGTCCTGGAAAATGATCTCTGAAAAAGAGTGGGAACCCTGTATATCTTATGTACCTTAACAACAATTTGAAAAATATACTGTAATTTAACTGAAGGCCACGTGAGAGGTGCAGCCGGATTTTGAACAGCATTCTGAACTGAACTGCAATGTTGAGTTGCACCGCCTGCGTCCGTATTCTCAATTTTCAGTCGTGACGCTCAACTTTGTTTACGGTGTGCAACCCTTTTGTCTCCTCTGTTATAAATTACCCCACTGCGTCAATGAGAACCTGCAGCCATGGCGAGGATGATTATTGACGTGGTGTCTTGCTACGGCAAAATGACTGTAGCAGAAGCACGTTCCCTCTGAGAGATCTCCGCCCATGTTGGTAGCCAATAGAAAGACACAATAGCCCGGGGACCTAAGGCTAGCAATTTTGCGAATGTAACTGAACATTTTTCAGTTACATTCCTTTGATCAAGCTGAACATACCAATAGAGTTTTTATTTCACATTTACATGTTTAGAAAGCAAGTAAGTCATACAGGCTGTGATCAAGTGAGCTTGAGAGAAAGGGGTGGGGTGGTGGTTCTGGCGACGTAATTAAATTAGCAATAAACATCACTGGATATCATGATAATGTAATATTATGCAAGCCTGATTCATTCCTTTCAAAATGTTTTCATTAACCGATTTCAGATACATGCATAATACACAGAGGAGCGTGCTGAGCAGAGACTCATAAACTGTATATGTTTAATCACTTACTGTAATAAGGATGATGGATCGGTGTAATGGATTGTTTTTGTGTATTTGCATAGTGACGGGACAGTCGTATGAGAATATGGTGACTGAGATCATGTTAATGGGCTATGAGAGGGAGCAGGTGGTGGCAGCGCTGCGTGCCAGTTTCAACAACCCAGACCGAGCTGTTGAGTACCTGCTCACGGTGAGTTGGGTGGGGCGTAAAGTGGGCGTTATGAGAGGTTTTTGGAGATGAACAGATTACAGAAGATAAAGGGGATCACTTACGAATGAGTGCTGATGGAGGAATTAAGAATGAAATTGTTTGATTAAGAACAAGATGGTTTGAACAGATTATGGATAAAAGTCTCTCATTAAAATTAATTTTGTTCGCATGTTGAAGGTTTACTTGTCTGAATTTCTGTGTAGGGAATTCCAGCAGAGAGTGAGGGGAACGTTGGGGGCTCTGATCCTGTAGCTCCAGTAGGGGGCGCCCCGGTTGCTCCCACAGGACTCTCATCTCCATCCAGCACAACACCTACACAACCCAGTGCTGGATCAGCAGGTATGCACACTCGTGTGTGTGCAAGCAAGTATACACACACTGACACAACAATAGTATTAACATTGTATTGTTTTACTCAAGGACAGCAAAGCACTATTCAGCATTTTTTCCACAGTGATGGATGATGCAACATTGCACATTTTACCCCTTAACTTGAGAACTCCGAGTACTAGAGACTAATTAAATTTGTCTGTTGCCTCGGCTAATCTGCAATGTGGACAATTAAACTTTTAGATTGTGAGCTAAATTAGGGAAGCTACTTTAGCAAACTAGTTCAAGTATTATTTTCCTGTGTTTCAACTGAACTGAGCTCGAGTGTGGTCATGTACAAAGGGCAGAGCCAAGTTCTGATAGGTGGTAATTAGCTACCACGATTTCAATCAAATTGAAATTTATTTCTCTGCTAATCTATATGTGGATTTCTGATGGTTACATTACTTAGAAAAGCATGGCAGTCATCAGCCAGTAAGATTTCAGCAGGCATTTGAAAGGGTTGCCAGTGAGGTAAAATAAAAAACGTGAAAGTTAAGCAATCGTTCTTTAGATATGGGTTTTTTTAGATATGGGACCTTTCCAGTGTCATTTCAGTGATGTATATTAGAGCGTGGATTAAAAAAGAAAATGGTGAAAACAACTCTCAATTGGAAGCCACACTGCCATGCAAATAACAATAATAATAAAGAACTACTTTTGTATGGGTCCACAAAAAACTTTAAATGTATGTGAGTTTATTCAATGTATAATTAAGAGTTTGGTTTTAATTTCTGTTTTCATTGTGTGTGTAGCCAATCCTCTGGATTTTCTGAGGAATCAGCCTCAGTTCCTGCAAATGAGGCAGATCATCCAACAGAACCCCTCTCTGCTGCCTGCCCTACTGCAACAGATTGGCCGAGAGAACCCCCAGTTACTGCAGGTACACACACACACACACACACACAACCACCAATAACTGTGTGCATACTTGCCCACAAATCCCAAAAAAATTCATTGGCCTGTATTCATAAAGAGATCTCCTAATTTAGCTTAAAAATTTCTAACTAGGAATTTTAGCTTAAGAGTGATTCAGGACCAAGACTGCGGTTGGTTGTACAAAAAAAAGAGCGCTTTTACAATATGATCTCGTATAAGCCTTCGCTTTGTGTCTATGTTAAGATATTTTGGCTATATCGAGTGGGGATTATGTTTGTGATCGATCATATTGGAGACATCTGTAGGTTACAGATGTAAAAATCTGACACAGCACAGAAATTATATAATTCTTTACTATATTTCTGCGCTGTGTCAAAGATCTAATCTGTAGCGTTTATATTTAATAAATATTTAATAATGCAATACATTTATTTTCTCTCTTCACCTTTCTGCCATTTTCTCCTCTTCTAAAGAAACTTAAAACTCTTAAGTCCTCCTAAGAATTTTTGATCTTAAGAGTTCTTTTAAGGGTTAAGATGCTTTGCAAATAACTTAGCTTTACTAGGATCTTCTGTTTAATTTTAAGGGGAAATGCACGTATTTCTAAAAACTTTCCTAGAGTTTTGTCACTAGGAGCAACTTTTTTCATGAGCTAGGAGCAAATAATTTTTATGAACATGGGTCCAGGTCATCCAATTGCCTTTTTTCATTGTGTATGTGGCTTTTTTTTTCTATCAGCAAATCAGCAGCCACCAGGAGCAGTTTATTCAAATGCTGAACGAACCAGCACAGGAAGCAGGGCAAGGAGGGGGTGGGAGTGTGTCTGAGGCTGGTGGTGGGCACATGAACTACATCCAGGTCACACCCCAGGAAAAGGAAGCAATTGAGAGGGTGAGTCACAATTTGTAATAACACAGCATGTTCACTACATAGTGCACATAGGAACAGCCTTTGGGGTCTGAGACTCACTACATACTGAAGTTGTGGTTTGAGTACAGAATGTTTCTTTTCATGGCAACTGAGGAAAACCTTTACTAAAGAGAGCCTGTGAAATACCATGGTGTGTGAGAAATCTGATTTCAGTTTATTTCCAAACACTGTCTTTTGTTTCCCTGTAGAGCCTTAAATATTTACCTGTGCCTTAAGTTTAGGGTTTTTCATTGTTTACTATAAACATTTTTTCATTTTTTCGGGCCACAGTGGGTTTACATTTATTAAAAATAAGGGGAAAAAAGACGCTTATTTATAATTCAAATACACATTGTCATTGTTTACAGCCTTTGTGTGTGTCTGGACCACTGATAATGCTCCTCACAACTCTTCTGTCTCTTGTCTGTAGCTAAAGGCGCTTGGATTCCCAGAAGGACTTGTTATTCAGGCCTACTTCGCTTGTGAGAAGAATGAGAACCTGGCTGCCAATTTCCTTTTACAACAGAACTTCGATGATGACTAAAATCTTTTTTTTTTTGGTCGTTTTTGTTCCTCTCCCAGTTTACCCACGTTTAGTTTTTTTCCCCCCCAAGTTAATCAAACTGCAAAAAAACAGATAAAATGAAATTCATACATAAAACCCCTCCACAGGCAGTCTTGGTCTATTTTTCTTTACACACTGGATAACTCGTCTGTTTTATCTGCTTCTGCTTTGTGAAGGCGAGCAATTGGGAATTGTTCATTTGCTCAATTGAGAAATTAAGTAAAAAGCATAATCAATGACCTCCTCTGACGATCTGGATTATTTTATATTTGGCCTGTATTCATGATTTTATTTTTGCTCAATCGAGGTTTAAAGGGTGTATCCCAATTTGTTCTCCATTGTCGGCATTTGAGGCTGAAATGCGCATTCATTTATGTTCATTGTTTTTAATTATTTTTATTTTCTTCCATCTTTTGCTCGTGTTCATGCCTTCTTTCACAGTTGAACGGTATAGGGACCCGAAACACAATTTTAAACATTAAAAAGATTTTTAAAGCAACCCAGTTGCCGTATATATTTTTTATTTTAGTTAAAATACAATCAGCTTTTCTGTGTAGTGCATGAAATGCAGAGATGGTTCTGTGCAAAACTCATGAACCTTTTTTTTTAAAGGTTAAAGGCATGTCCACATGTGATTAGTGTGCACAGTTCCACATTCTGCACATTTACTGTCCTTTTTACAGGATAAATAAAAGTTTTAAACATAAACACACCATTTGTCTGTAAGCTTGTTAAGCATGACTGTTAGTCAGCAGTGAGCTGTAAATCTTTTCCAGTATCATTCCCACTATGGAAAAATGTGAGGAAATCAGTGTGATGGAGGGGTAAACAAAAAATAATGTTAAATAAGGATGCATTTAAAAATTGTTTTAATCTTACAGAAGTCTAATTTTTTAAAACGGTTCATTTTTTTTAAATGGAGGTTAAGGCACTGAATTGAATAGATGAGGAACAATTACACAGGTGCTGTTACTGAGAGGACCAGGAACAAGGTGGACAGAATAAAAGGAAAATGATAGAGGGCTGTCTCTTGTTCACTGACTATCTGCTTAAGAATTATAGGGTTGAAATATGATTTCTTTACAGCTTTGAAATCAGGTTACATTCAGATCAAAGTTGCTTATATAAAGACAGAAAGAAAGCGGTGTGGTGTTACAGTGAATATGCAGCTTGTGTTTCAGCTGAAGTGAAACTGCTGATTGGTCAGATGCTGTAATTCAGTATTGGGGTAAATTCTGTGTGTGTTTCAATGGAAGAGTTCAATCTGAATATATTTAAGTTGTTTATAAAAAAAAAATAGTCAGGAACAGAATTAGAAGGATATGTCTTTAATGACGATGTAGACAAAGAGAAGAACCAGAGGATCAGCAGCAGGAGCCACACACCATAAACCTGGACTCAGTTTTCCAGAATGTTTGCATTTTCAACATTAAAGAAAAAAGTAAGGAATTGCTGATATGCTGCTGTATCATGCCACCAGTTTTAAAGTCCACTCCCCCAGCTGCTGCATGGTTCTGTTTGTTGTGTTTCTGCAACTGCTGTGACACTCATCACAGCGGGCTAAGAACTAAAGTGTGGATGCAGTGCACGGAAGTTCACTTAGATTTTTTACTTTATAGCAAACACACATCACTGATATGGCAGAAAAAAGGATTTGTTCAATAGCTCAATATTATGGCTTCATGAAACATGCCTCAGAAAAATTCACTGACACTTTTTTATTAATGAAGTGATTTTTTTTCCAGATCAAGTACAGGAAAAACTTTTGGAATCACAAAGGCGTTAAAGCCTTTTTTCATGGAAGGCAAATCATCTCAGTGATGTGGCCTGCAAACAGTCCAGATCCAATTGAAATTCATGGTGGAAACTGAAAAAACAGGTCCATGATAAGGCTCCATCCTGCAAAGCTGATCTGTCAACTGCTATACGAGAAAGTTGGAACAGATTGATGGGGAAAATTGTTTTTCATTAGTGAGGTCATAAAAGCCAGAGAAAGAGCAACAAAGTACTGATTGTACTTTCATGAAGCCATAATGTTAATCTATTGAACAAAACCTTTTTTTGTGCCATATCGGTGATTTGTGTGTTTGCTATAAAGTAAAAAATCTGGTGAATTTCTTCCAAATGTGTTGATTACATATTTGTTTGCCAAGGGGTTGTAATATTTATATACCTTATGTCCTGTGTTCCCAGGATAAAGAGATGTTACTGAAGATCTTGATTTCTGATAGTAATTAGTGCCTCCTACAGATGGCGCTGTTCACTACAGTTCTTTACATTAGATTCTCTTTATAACCTTCTACAGTAAAAAATAATTTATATAATAAATAGAATCAATTTTGTTATTAACATAAATAATGTGGATCAGTGGAAAAGAATGATAAATGTGGTTCATTAATTAGGATTTTATGTGAACTGATGAACACCAAAAATTATGTAGAACATGTAGAATAAATAATTAATGATTCGTGTTCAATTGAAATGTTTTATATTTTATTTATACAGTAGTGTTCATACTTAAAATACAAAAAATATATATTTACATGTTTACAAAATGAAAGATTATATTACATTTATTTTTTTTTTTTTACAAAAATATCCAGAGTGTTTAGAGGTTTTTTCTTTTAAACAAAATGTTTATTGCACCACTGCAAACACAACGCACCAAAAAGTAACCTGTACCAGAAATGACCACTAATATCTGTGTGTGTGTGTGTGTGTGTGTGTGTGTGTGTGTATGTATCTAGGTTATTGAATATAATCCCATAATGTCCCTGATATTCAATATATTTATTTTTTTCCATACTTTCATTATGTTTAAATCCTGAAGCTGATTTTGTAAGCATTAAATGTATACATACACACAGTATATATATATATATATATATGTGTGTGTGTGTAGATTTTTTTATTCCAGTTTGGTATCACTTTCCCGTATTTATCTGGTAACTTAAAAAAACACCACTGAATATTTATAAATGGATACATTTCCAGTTCTATACAATAACTAAAATCATAGTAATTTCCACTTAGCTTTTCTTGTGTTTGATGCTTTGCAGAAATATATTCATTTAAATATTATTGTATACAAAAATACCTTTTAAAAAGACAGCAACATATTATAGTAATATAATTACAGTTTTATATTCATGTATTTCCAAAACGATCTGCTTTATTGTTCTGTTTTTGGCACCCTGTGATTTAATTGTTGCTTACTGATTTTATTTAAAAAAAAAAAACAGATCAGTAAACACACCAGAGTCACTGAAGTGCTGGAAGACAAGAGCACTAAATCAACCGTATATCCTGTGTGCTTCCTTTTCCTGGGCTGTGTTCCAAATACCACCAAACTCCCAAGTCCCTATTGTGGCAATTAATCTCCTTCACGTGTTTTCTCTCTAATACAGAGAAATGTTCATTCTGATCCATGTGGTTCTGCGGTTCTGTCTCCATCAGCGTGAGGTGAAACTCGAGGCAGAACATCACAACTTAGTGCACACTACAGGAGGCTTTATTAGAATTAGTGTTATCCTTAGCCGTTGTTGCTGGATGTTCATCATACTGTAGTATGATGGGATGTTTGCTCTGAGAAGCTCTTCAGTAAACAGCCAGGTGTAGTGAAGACATGAAATGGCAGTAATGTTGATGTACAATTATAATAAAGTCTAATAAATAAAATTGTCAGTACAGTTTGCTGAATTGTCCAATTCACGAGTCATCAGCGTTTCTATATAAAGTAAAAATAAAGAGATAATAGTGAACTTTGTTTTGCCGTGAACGTCACAGCGTGTCTCGGATCATTTTCTTTCGTTGTCTTTTATTTAAAAAGGCAACTCGTGGAGATTTGATGGACATCCTGTGCACTGAGTTTATGGATGTGCATGGTTTAGGGTTAAGGGTTATAGATGCCGTTTCATGTGCAGTGCCAGATGATCAGAGCGGGAAAAAGCACGGTCACACTTCTGACACTGAAACGGCCGGTGACCTGTGTGTTTGCGGTAATGACGAGTCAGTTCATCAGAGCGGGCAAATTTCCATCCACAGCCTTCCCAGTCACAGTGATATGGCTTCTCCCCTACACACAACAAGCCATTTATTACAGAATTCCAATAATCCTTGAAAACGTGATGATGATGATGATGATGATGATGATGATGATGAGGAGGAGGAGGAGGAGGAGGAGGAGAAAGATAATGTCTCTTACCTGTGTGTGTTCTTTGATGTGCTTTAAGGTGCGAGCTCTTCGTGTATGTTTTCCCACAGCCGACGTAATCACATGTGTGCGTGGCCATTCTCTTCCTTGGCCATGAGCGTCGCCCACGTTTGGGTTTGGGCTCCTCCGCTGCAGGAGGAACCATTTCTGTGTAGATGAGGAAGAGGAGGAAGATGAGCAGATTAGAAGAGAATTAACCATCAGACACTCAGACAAATTGATAAGTTGATGACTAAGATCATGTGATCAGAGTTAATCATATCAACAAAAAACGATCATTAGCAAAGCAGCAATTAAATTAATAAGTGAAGCCAAAACCCTGTGAATTAGAACCAGCATGTTAATAAAAATAAACAGTTTGTTTAAGTTTGTTACTGATATGATAGAAATATTAAACACACTGATCCTGTCCTAAAGACACAAGACATCTCTTAAAAAAAAAGAATTGTAAAATATTGTCTGGCTTGTTTCTCTGAAACCTTTAAACTGGAAGCACAAACACTTCAATAATGAAATGTACATGCTCAGGAAAGAAGCGCTCTCTTCAAAGGAATAATTAACAGTTCTTAGTTTCCATAAAAGGTTATAACTGGAGCATCTTCTTTATAGCAGTGAATAAAATATTGTGATTTTTCATATGTGCTGTATTTTTTTAAACAAAAGAACCCATCCAGTTTCCAGTTAGGCTTACAGTCCTGTATGTGCTGTTTATCTCCTGCACTGATGTGTCTCAGAATACATATATATTTGTGTGTATGTGTGTGTGTATGGCATGTATATATATATATATATATATATATATATATATATATATATATATATATATATATACACAACTGCACACTAACTAGACTGGTACGTTGAATAGAGTAGGTTACAGCAGAGGGCAGCGCTTTCTCTTACAAAGCCCCACAGTTATAGAACAGTCTTCCAATTAGTGTTTAGGAGTCAGACACAGTCTCAGTGTTTAAGTCCAGGCTGAACACATATTTGTTTAGTCATGGCTTTTGTGAAAAGATTTTTTTCTTAGGTAAAAGGAGCAGTGTTTTGGTGAGCTGGGATGTTTGGATGTTGTCTCTTTACACACTCACATGTTTGCTAAGGTTCGTCCCCACTGGATTTACCTTCTGACTCTCCCATTTAGCACTAGTTATGCTAGTGCTTGCTCTGACTCTGCACACGTTGTCCTTAACCATTACATGACAATAAGCATAGCTAATAATCTCTCTCTCTCTCTCTCTCTCTCTCTCTCTCTCTCTCACACACACACACACACTCACACACTCTTGGCCTTGGACTGCAATTGATATGAATACTTTAGCCATGATGGCTTAGTATTACAATTTCTATGACAGCTTGAGGACTACAAATGCCACAAACAGTTTTGCACATAATTAAAGTTTGCACTTTGTTTGACAACATAGGCCACAGATATAGAAGATTAATTTCTAAATTTAATATAAATATCCTGAAATGTATATCCTTTATAATATATTAGAATATATTTCTGTAAAACTGCTCTGTGACAATGTCCATTCTTAAAAGCACTATACAAATAAAATAGAATCAAACTGAATAGAAATTACAGTGCATGTTTTAAATAGCTTTCCACAACCGTAGCAGGAACGATGTCATTTTACACATTCATAGATAATTGAGTTAATGTTGTAATAGTTTTAATTCTAACAACATCAGAAATTTCAAGTGCAAAAAATACTAATAAAGATTGTCAGCAATCCACTAGCAAAAATCACTTGTTATATCTATTGTCAGTGTTAAACACTCGAAGGAAAGCGCTATCTACTTTATTCAGCATGCATTACTGCACAGATGCTAACGGCTGACGGGAGAGTGAGAGTATACCATCCCTTCCAATCAGAGAACACATAATAATATCTCTGACTAAAACTATTTCATCTACAATTTACTTTTCCCTCACAGAGTAAAACCAACCTGTACATAATCATGATAAATGGCTTAGAGAATCAGAAAAACTTTTCATTAAAACCTATAAGTGAGACAGCTAATGTGAGACAGGTGACGTGACTGACCTGAGTACTGCACTGACGCTGCGGCAAACTGGGGATAACTGAGAGATGGAATTCCAGAGATCGAGGGATGAGCCAACACCTGACAGAGAGAGACAGAGAAATAGAGTGAGACGGGTATTAACACGTCTGTATCGTCATATCCTGAATTTCACTCAGAAATTATTACTAATGTTAAATTATGAATAGTGTAATTTCATATATGGCTATAAAGTCAGCTGGCAGTTCCTCTAATAGAAATGTACTTGATGACAAACAGACAATCACAGATCTATAAAAAAATAAAAGAGAGAGAGAGAGAGAGAGAGAGAGAAACACTCCTGACTAAACAGACTGAAATGAGGAGTCACACTGGGTGTGTTTACATGCCGAGATTTTTCCCGACCCATAGGAATTATTTCGGAATGATCTGTTTATTTGGATCCTTAAGAGAACGCTCTTATTATCTGCATGTAAAAGGTTTAGTGTCAAGAAGCGTGTGAATGTCAGCATGTTCAGCTTATTAATCACACTGCTTGTGGCTTTAATGAGGTTTAAATGATTTCCATCTCAACAAAACATCATCCAAATGTGGAGAGTTTGAAGAGAATTTTGTAAAACCATTGAAATTGCTCAGTATTTCATGTTTGCCTGAGTTTCAGGAACGAGCACAATCAGGTTGTTGAAATATAAGATACCCACATTGGGTATAGAAAATGCTGTTATTTATGTCAAATTACCTACATTAAACACATAACAGTGTTTGGGAATAACCTTTAAACTTGTTCAAAATGTAAGTTTAACACTAAACTAACCAAACAATTATTTAAAACAGATTAAAACTAGTGCAAATTATGAAAATAATCAGACATGAAGGTTTACACAGTTATCATTTTATTTAACGATTTATTAAAAAGATATTAACCCACATCGCTGGATCTGATAGAAATTTTATTTGGATTGTCTTCATTCGGTTTTCTCTATTCTGATTGATGTGTATAAATTAAGGCGTTTTTTTTTTCTGACTGAGTTTGTGTATTTCATTGTTTTTAACAGACTGTTGTAGTAAAAGCACCGAACAGAATAAAAAACATAACTTGTATAAATTCAAAAGAATATGAAAACAGCTTTAAAATAATATATATTTCCGTTTCTAACTTTATGGCCATCACGTTATCACTATTTCTTTTAATTACTGCTTTTTTTTTATGTAAATGAGCAATAATGGGGTAAAGGCAGTGTGTTTACCTGTGCAGGTGTGTGATGTTCTTCTGGTGAGAGGGAGGAAGAGGAAGTGGAGGCCTGGACTTCCTGTTTAATTCTGCGGCACATAAACAAAGTTGATGGTTCTGATCCAGCCATATTCTCTCTCTCGCCGTACGCTGACATGTTGCCTTGAAGGTTGGTTGTTTTAACGAAAAATTTCCCGTGGAGGTTAATGTTAGCGTTAGTGTTAGAATTAGCAGGGGTGCTGACTTCAGCAGTAAGTGGCTGAAGGTAGGCAGGATCCAGATCAGGTCTCATGAGTTCAGCGACAAATCCGCCGCTCGGAGAAACATCATTGATGTCTGGAACATATGGCATGTGATAAGACGTATAGGCTGATGATGTCGTCATTTCCTGTGGAGGATGCCGATTCTGCTGCTGCTGCTGCTGTTGCTGCTGCTGCTGCATAATGCTGTTAGAGAGGATGAAGTCGTAGTCGAGCAGCTCAAATTCTTCTGGCTCTTTTTTGGTCATGATGTTGTCAAAGTGCTTCAGATGAGACATTTCGTCCTTCCATCTCTTAGCCCGAACACACAAAAACACACACATACAAAGAAATATAGAGAAATAAATAATAATAAGGACCGTATCATGATTAAATGCAAAATGTGAGTGTGTGTAAGTGTAGCATGTTATTATATCAAAACCTGGTGGAATTTTCATTTGTTTGAAAGATGAAGATATTTAAAAAAATAAATGTTAATGGTCCCATATTTAAGATAAGCATGTTTAAACATTTACTGACTGTTAAACTTGTTTGTGAAAGATTAAAAGCTCTACTTAACTGACAGTTTTTGACTTGCAAATACAGCCATATTTGTGTGTGTGTGTGTGTGTGTGTGTGTGTGTGTGTGTGAGCGTGTGATTCTGCTTCGTCACACACATTGGGAAATGTATTTTTATACTGTAACTTTATTTAATTAAATTAAAAAAATGTAAACAAATATCCAATGTTATTACACTGTTATAAAATTTTGAAATAAGATGAGCTCATGTGATAAATGTATAAATGGAGACATATGGGGGGGGAGAGCGAGAGAGAGAGAGAGCGAGAGAGAGAGAGAGAGAGAGAGAGAGAGAGAAGAGAGAGAGAGAGAGAGAGAGAGAGAGAGAGAGAGAGAAAGAGAGAGAAGCTGACAGAGATAGACTAAATACAGAAGGACAGGTGAGTGAGGCAAAACAAAACATGAAGTTATAATTGATCATTTACTGAAACTTTAACTCAAACCTCACAAAGCTAAGACATCTCACTTAGTCATATTGCTTGTAAATGTAAATATGCTTTAAAGTTATGAATTCAAATAAAAGAGTGCAGTTAGTGCAGACAATATAGTGTAAAGTAGTAACTTGACATTATTCTTTTTATAGCTCTTTAAACACAACAGTGTAACTGCTGACCATTAAACTGGTCTGTCCTCCAACAGCCAATCAGAAATCAAGCCTTTCTCTCAGCTTCAGCTTTTGTCTTATTTTATTTCATCTTTCATCACTATGTCATGTGCTGTGTGTGGAATCACGTGATGTAATGAGCTGCTGCTGTTCAGCTTATAGTGTAAGCTGAACATATAACAACATAGAATATATAACAATATAGTGTATTGTTATATACTACAACCTGCTGTTGCTGAATTCTGGATTCTGATTGGCCAGACGGTGTTGTGTAAAATTATATAGCAAGAGCTCTGACAGTAATGCAAACACGTTTATAAAACATTATCATTTTCTAGTAACATCTCAAATACAGGGAAGCTCCGCTCACACTGATTAAAACACATGCAGTCATTGATGGAAAGAGTCTTCAGTGTAACTAAGCTTTCTGACACAGGGAAGACTTCAGGACAGACAAGTTTACACGTTTTTATAGTAACATGACAAGCTGTCTTTTTTGTATTATTCATTTCAAAAGAGAAAATCTGAGGCTGGTGAAGGAACGATTAATGTTTAACTAAGTTGCTTTAACATTAACGATGTTCCACAACACAACAATAACACATAATATATTAATATATAATTGTTAGGTTTATATGATTGTATCACTTTATATGAACCTTTATTACTCCACAACATTAACACAACAGACGAGTCTTGAAGTGTGGAACGCTACAGATGGAATGGTAAAAAAAAACACTTGCATATTTTGACCATTTTCTAAAAATACTTTACAGCAAATTGATCATTTAACACAAAACTGATGAGTCGGTGATGAAGCCATCAGTAACAAATACATTTAATAATAATAAAAACAATAATAATAAAAACAACAACAACAACAACAATAATAATAATAATCATAATACTTAATTTAATAAATATTAACTGCAAATTCAATATGTACATTATAAATAAATATTGTCCAGAAATAATATTATGTTTTCACATTACTAGCTGGTTTGAATGAGTTTATAACAGCGTAATAACACAGTATCAGTAGTTTAAGAGAATGTAGTAATCATCTAGAGACTGTGATGAACAGGAGTGTACTCTGTTACATGTGAGCGTGTCACAGACAATGTGAGCGTGGCTGACACAAAATGTATAGAAATTTATTTTTAGGATATTTTGTATATTAATTGATCAGAATTTTCTCCTGAGGAACAAAAACCTGGCAGTGTTTAAGATTCAAATTCCCTTCCTTAATACTATTTGCTGTTTTATTTACTTTAACAAAAAATCCACCCTGATAGACATATTAATTGTCATAATTAACATGCGGCCTTCAGTGCAGCGCATGATTTATTCTGCAGTGAAATTGAGTTATTAGTTTGAACTTCTTTCATAGACATTTTTCTCATTTTTCTAATAGTTTCTAAAAGTTAATAGTTTACATCAGTCACTATGACTTGCGGTTCTCTCACCCCTTCATCTTCCATGCTTATACCACCATCAACTACATCATGCTCATCATCTGATACTAGCCAAACTGGGTTTCTACCATAACTCAGCTCACCTGTGCTGTATAGCTGTTTCACATTTGGTGTCTTTACTACTTATACATTGCAGTTCCCTTTAATATGATGTTGAACATCGCTGGAAATGACGGGTTTTTTGTTTTTAAGAGTAAAGAGTGAAACCTGACTGTTTTTCCTGATGTTTGAGATCACTGAACATTTCTCTCCTAGTAAAAATAGCACTGTGAATGAAGCATCCCTTCTCTAACAGTTAGTGATGAAAATACCTCTACAAATCATAAATTAACAACAAAATCATTAAACACAACAGAAAGATGCCAATATGAACAAATTTAATGTGTTTCAACATAGAGGTTTACTTTTTAACGTCAACACGTACACACTATTCATCGTGCTAAAATGAATCAGATATACCAAATAATGTTTCTTTCATCTGTTAATCTCAAGACATCCACATAAACCCATATGAACACTGTAATTAATATGGTTGTGGGTGGTATCTTGTACAATTAGTACAACTAGTACTAAGTGTGACTGTAGTTACTTAGACCATTAGTACATGCTCTGCTGTACTTTTAGGAAACTCATATGGATTTAAACAAAGGTGATGTAGTCTTAATCATTCGATTTTGAATAAATGAAGTTGTAAGAAAAGGCACATCACCTAACCCCACCCCAACCTTGCCCTGCCTCCACCCTGCCTCTTCCATAACCACACCTAGATTCTCCCTTCATCCTGCCCTAAACTCTTCATCTTCTAAAAATTTCAAAAAAACTTTTATAAAATTTTAAGTATCCAAATTGCTAGCCATAGAAATTTAGACTAAGAATAATGAATGGAGGGCACCAGTACTGACTCACATTGGCTTAATTTCAGTTCGTAACCATCAACAATTAGTAACATACAGTACTCTTTTCAGTCATGGATCGATTAACGATTGCATTCTTATAGGAAAGGTTTAAAACCCTGAAGGGTTTCCCTGTTTGTCCCTTTGGGGAACCCTGAGAATGTTATGTCAGAGGATTGCTCTAGGAGAAAGTGTTCAATGTACAAACCCATTAGGAAGCTGAGAACTCTGAACTGTACAAAGACACACAAACACCGCTGATCATTACTGTCACCTATATAATAAATAATAAATGATTATTAATGATTACACTCTCAGCAAAAAGGTAAACTGTACCATTCCTTGTAAGTAACCTGTAAACATACGTCGTTTGCAGCTGTATTGTCTAGCTGTTATGGAAAGCCTGTGCATTTGTTTTTTAATCTTTATTCTGAAAGCTAATAACTATTTATGACTTTCCTGTTATGATTAGTTCTTATATTTTATTTATTGTAGACAAATTTTATTGTGAATTATACACAATAAAAGTACAAAAAGTACAAAATAATAAGGGGGTAATAAGTGTAATGATTACCAGACAAAATAAATAAACATAATTTTTACTGTATATATCATGAAGAAATTGTTTATACACTGACCGTATATAATAAACAAAGAAGTTAAGGAAACAAATACAATGAAGCTGTGATAAAGATTATAGTGTAGAATAAATACAGAGTTGATTCTAGTTTACTGACCGGCTCAGTGGCTCCGGTGGTGAAAGTGGAGATGGAGGGCAGGAGCGCGCGCCTCAGCGCCATACCGTCCACATCTGCCGGAGGCTGCCTATAACACACAAGAGATTCAATAAGGAAACAAATTCCCAAACAAAAACACTTTAGAAAAGGAAAATCCACCCATCTCTCTCTCTCTCTCTCTCTCTCTCTCTCTCTCTCTCTCTCTCTCTCTCTCTCTTACTCTCTCTCTCTCTCTCTTACTCTCTCTCTCTCTATGTCTGTGTGTGTGTGTGTGTGTGTGTGTGTGTGTGTGTGTGTGTGTGTGTGTGTGTGTGTGTGTGTGTAAAAGTGCCTGTGTTTGTGTCCAAGTGAGAAAAAGTAAAACTGAATGTTCAGAATACTAACCTCATTAATGGAAAAGTACAGGTGTTCACACTCTAGAGAAATCCCAAAAGATAATTCCTGGTTTATAAAATCCACACACGGGGCTCGGTTCAGTCCCAAGTGCGGTTTAAACTCCAGTACGCTTCATACCGCGCGCGCGTGTATGTGTGTGTGTGTGAACTCAGTGGACGTCTGTACAGGGAGATTAACGGGTCCCTGTCTGTACCGGTAAAGTGTCATTAAACTCCTCCGTTCGCTCGCGCTCTCTGAGGCTCTCCGCTTTTCTTCCGCTTCTTAAAGCCCGGACACGCCCCTCGTCGCGCGGCAACGGGACCGAAAAAAAATAGAAAACAACACACCACGAGCGCGCGTGCGAGCGTGAGCGTGTGTGTGTGACGTCAAAAGGGAGAAGCCCGGGCATCAGGCCAACGAGGAGGCAGAGCGTGCGGTGTGTGTGTGTGTGTGTGTGTGTGTGTGTGTGTGTGTGATAGCAAGAAGACACTGAATTGAGAAAGTTTTTTTTTATGTGTGTAAAATAATGCTACAACCTTTACAACCATGATTTACAACCCCCCCCCCCCACACACACACACACACACACACACCATCAGGAAATTATACCAGCAAAATGAACAAAATGAATAGCGACTTCTCATGAGTTCATAGAGTTCATTTTCATTCTTAAAGCAGGGGCGTTCTGTACATTTAAATCTATATATTTCTTACAAACGAAATGAAAACTAAATGCTTTCCTAAGATTTGCTCTTTTTTTTTCAACAAAATTGCCAAATTAATGGCACCCCTACAGATTTATCAGACTCAAACCTTTCCTGGCACTGATTTTTATACATAAAATAAAAGATGACTTTCCACTTGTCCATGGTGAACATTTTTAAACGTTCAAGGTAAAATATGTCCACAATTCCAGGTTAAAGATAAATATTAAAGGTACAAAATAAGAGGTTATCACCCTTATGACATAGTAAAGTTAAGGTCCCTGTTTCTGAGAGTGTAAGGATTACAGTATATAATAAATAATATACTATATATATATAGTATAATATACTAATATATAATATATGTATCATATATTTTCCCTGATTAGACTTTATTAAGGGAGATTCAGATCCTAAATCATTCCTAGTACACTAAATTCAGCTCCTTACTCCACATGTACTCATGGCTCATACATCCTGCACAGAGCAGTTTATTTTCACGGTTTACAACAGTAAAGACAATAATTAATTTTAGTAATTTATCTGTACTGCATAAGGTATCAATAATCCTTCCTATATCCTATGTAATACGTATGTCAGATAGGGAGCTGAAACACCTGGACACAGTTGAACGTTTCAGGTTTGGGCACGTAGATGTCCTATTCAATTCACAGGTTTAACAGGGTTCATCATGAAACACTATTTTAATCACTTCTGTGATTTTACTATATGTTTGAAATTAGGCAAGTTTTGAACTTCTAATACTGCACAACGTGCTTGTAGAATTTAAGCTGTTTTTACACCAAACATGTTGGTGTTCAAGTGCTGTTGTTCTCATCTGACCACAAAAAGACAAATCCTCTTGTAACTTTAGTGCGGCTTAGAAAAGCTCCAAAGCTATGTTTGTATCTACAGAAGAGCTTCTTTAGTGCACCTTTTCCAGTCAGCTTGTTATTCTTATATATTCTTGTATATTCTCATATAGATCCCTTCAGTTGTCCCATAAGGCTGCTATGTAGAACCCAACTACAAAGTGTTTTTCTGTCAGAAAATTAGCATAATAATGAGGAACTATTTCCAAATGATTGCTTATTATTATCCATAATCTCTATAACCTGCCCAGAGCTAGCATTTAAGGGTTAACTGGATAATTAATGGTTCCTAAATGGTTCTACTTGGAAGCTTGAAATGACCCATTTCAGATTTTACCTTTTAATTATTTGTGTTTAATTCTATTTTAACTTTATTAATTTTTCATTTTTAACAATACTCATGAATTGTACTAAACAATAAGCTTGTATGAGATTATTCATGCGTTTGGGCGGAAAATTTGGATAATTGTAGGTAGTGCTTATTTCATGCAGTCGTTTTTTGCCTGTTCTTTTTAAGGGTGCTAATATTTCTGATCTGACTGTATATCTACGCATGTGGCTCTCAGGTGTGTGAACAAAGGCGTACAGCAGCCTCACCTTTACACTCTACCGTTTATTCACTTGTTCACTTTGTTCCGTTGCTTTATTCATTCATACCATGAGCAGGTCATTGACTTGCTCTAAGACTGAGGAGAAACTGGTTAGTCCGGCTTGTAACCGCGGCGATAAGTCATCACATACTGAGGCGGGCTGAGTGTTGAATGTGACGACAGTTAACATTGCGTTAAGACCTGAAGGCCTCAATAAAGGATATGACGTCACACTGCATGGAACAAGGGATTCAGATCATACAGTATATCCTACCTTGTGAATCAGCTCTATACTCTACAGTACATGTAAATAGGGAAATACTGACTCCTACAATCTACCTAGTACTCTATATGTCCAGGGTTTACAGCAGACAGCATGGGAAATGAGTAAGTACTGAATTAACAACATAGTGAATTAGTACCTGCAAACCAGGAAAAAACCTGTGAACAATAAAACAAGGGAACATTTCAGCACGAAGGGAAACTGGGTACACCTGAGAACTTGTGAGACTAGACATTTGGGAGAAATCATAAACTTTATATATCATCAGAAATTTTATTCAATTAAATGCTATATGCTAAGTGTGGGATTACCTAAGTTGCAGAGAACACACTTACACATACACGCACACACGCATGCACGCACACACACACACACACATACAAACTACACAAGGCAGTACTGTATGATTGGCTTTATTTATTTGTTAAAAAAGAACTTAATTTTGTGCCGTAAAGATCAAAAGGAGCAGAGCTTATAACTTACTGAGTTATACACACTGCTATTTACACCTTTACATCACACACACTTTTTAAACATCAAATAGAAAATGGTTAAAGAATGAACATCTATTCTAAATCACAGCATAGTGAGCATTTGTTTTGGTGTTTGGTGTTGAGTTACAGCTGAAGATTCTGCCCTGATGTCAGTGTCTTTCAAAAGTGATTCATAATTGCTAACTGATTTATAACCACAAACACTACACTTCATTAAGGTTAATGGTTTTTAAACACGCTTACACACATTTGTCACACATATTTGCACACAGCACAAAGACATCAGCATACACTAACATTTAAACAGCAGAAGAAGGAACTGAGGAACTGTGTATCACTTATTGTATATAAGTGTTCTGTTTGATAGTGATGTTATTTTAGTCAGATGCTAAACACAAAAACACAATAAGAAGTGCTTCTTTTCTTTTTGGTCACTGAAAAACACTTTTATTAAAACTAATCTAGAAGCTAAAATTGGAATGTAAAAATTGTAATGTTTTAGGTAAAAGGGTGGGTCATGTGACCAATCAGGAACATTTTGTATTTAAAACTCCACCCCCAATAGTTCCTGGTCTGTTTAAAGAAAAATCAACAGGAACATCATATTATTATTTAAATGAAGTATTATTTTTATAAGTGATGCAAAAGGTTTTAGGTTACCAGGACATTTTCTGATTAGGCTATAAGGGATTATTGGTTCTAGAACACCCACTAGAACACAGACTACAGACTAGTGGAGTGATGCACAGTGAAAATATCACAGTGTGGGTTATAGGAAATATAGGCAATCTTGGTATGGCATCCAACCAATCAAATTAATGGAGCAGAACTAACTGTTGTATGAGAATGTTTTTATGTAACCTTTTTTAATGTTTTATTACTGGCTGTAAAAACAACACAGGTGTTTCCTAAACGTTAGTTTATGTGTTAATGGAAATACTGCATGAGTGACGGCACTTTAGAACGTTGCATGAACGTAATTGTGGAACTTTACAGCTTAACTGCTTACTGAAACTTTTCTGAACTGATGACTGAACGCATCAGTAAGCGGATGTATGACACTAAACATGCTTCTTTATTCTCAGCAAACATACTCTTTAAATATTAACACACACACATACACACACACACACACACACAAACACACACACACACACAGACAACATCTGCTAAGTTGTAAAAATGTTGTGTAGAGACTTGCACATCTTCAAAATTTATGAAACGGGCCAAGTAATATTTTGTGAACAAATCAAACACCGACAAATGGTTTGTGTGTGTGTGCGTGTGTGTGTTGTATGAAGAGCAAACATGGTTCCATGATGATCCTGTTGCTTCAGGATCTTGTCTGTTAGAGTCAATATAAATGAGTTTTGCTTACACGCACACAACCGCACTCACACAAATATGTTGTATTCTGGGGTTTGTTTATCATTATGATTATTTGCTTATTAAAATAACTGACATCTTTCAAATTTTTAAACATACAATTTGTATTGCACTAGGAAGTATGGAGTCTCATATCAAATAGTTCCCTATTTATTTACAGTATATGCAGTTTGTCATTTATATATCAGTATTTAGGAGAAATATTTGAATGAAATTCCATTGATATTGTGCTGGTTCTGATTCATTTTCATTCTTGCTTGGTCATTTCAGAGTGTCTTTTGAGTTTTGCTATAATTTATTATTCATTTTATTTTTAGATTCTGTATTTTATTTTTATATTCAGTCTCTGGTTTAGAGTGTCACTTAATAATATGTTATTTTTAGTTTTAGCAGATTAAGGAGAAAAAACCAAACATCAGTGACCATCTCTGGCGTTTAGGGAGTATTATTACCAAAACAAAAAAATTATCACATGTGCAGAAAGCAACAGTCAGAGTTTCCAATGAACACCAACATCAACACCACCCAAGTCTTAGTGTACTAACTAGGCCTCTTTTATTCTATCTGTTCTCACACACACTCGTTCACCCTCTCAACAAACTGGTATTTCTAATAGTAATAAAAACAAAAATGCTAGAATTACTAATACAAATAAAAGAATAAAGGACTAAAGGTGTGTGAGAGAGAGAGAGAGAGAGAGAGAGAGAGAGAGAGAGAGAGAGAATGAGGAGTCCCAGCTCCAGGAAGAAATATGCAAAGCATATGCAAATGAGCAGGTGATTCCTCGTTTGATTTGCTCCCCATTTATTTGCATGTAGTTGCATGGAGTTTTTTAGGTATCAAGTGTGTGTGTGTGTGTGTGTGTGTGTGTGTCTGTGTCCTCTCAAAGAAATGATACGGTAAAAGTGGGCTTTTTGTGGCCTATGTAGTGATTAGGGTGTATGGATTGGACCAGGTCCTCAGTGTAGTTTTGTGATGGTGGGATGGTAGTTTGTGGGAATAAAAGAAGAAAGACATCACTGTAATGCTTCTAAACGTGAGTGTGTGAGTGTGTGCATGTTTGTGTATGGACCGCACCTCTTGTTTTTGGCTTGTTTACACAGAGCAAGCTGAGTGTGGCTCCGTCGTTTACATCATTCCATCCGATCTGGAATGAAAGTATGTGTGTATGTGAGAGAGAGTCGTGAGGCAGCCTGTGCCTCCTCTGTGCGCCCGGGATTCCTACACAGCCTTAAATATGGCAGTTATTTTTAACCCGCCGTGTAAGAGCCGCCTACCGTGTTCCCTCAGCCAGGAGAGGAAATGGAACAGAGCCACACTTCCTGGTCACATGACCCATCTGACCAATTAGAGTAAGACAGGCACAGGGAATGAGGGAGGAAGAAAGGAGTGGATCCAGGCATATTGCCCAGACCTCAGTGCCTCAATCCGGCCCCTGTTTGTGTGTGTGTGTGTGTGTGTGTGTGTGTGTGTCCTGTCAAAGACAGTAGAGAGAATACACTGCATCCCAAACCACACCCTGTTCACTACAGGTGAATAATGGTAGCTCAGGCCTACCCGTAAAGACAGTATGTAGACTATATAATAAGTATGGCATGTGGTTTGGGACACACTTACAGTGGAGAGATGATGGCCTTTATGTGGCCTATATTGTAAATAAGGTGTGTGTTTCGGGACACATCCACATTAGATAGTGGTGCTTCAGTAAGTGCCTTATCCTGGACATGGTTACAGTGGATCCAGACCTATCCTATAGAAACCTATCCTATAGAAACACTAGGCACAATAAAGGTCAAATTCACCCTAAATGGGACTCCAATTCATTGCAGCTCACCAATCATACAGTCAGTCACAAATAGGGCCAATTTCCCATAGCCAGTCTATGTAGCTATATGCATGTTTTTGGGCAGTGAGGGGACAACAGAGAACGCAGTAGAAACCCACAGTAAAATGAGGATAACATACAAAACTGGAATGTGTTACAAATGTTGTAAAAAAGTGTTTGTGATTGGGTATTTGTCTACACAATGTACTGTACTGTGTTTATGTGTTCTATATAGTGAGCAAGGCATGTGTGCATCTTCCTACAAACACACACACACACACACACACACACACACACACACACATACACAGAGGAATGACACACAGTCCTTCCAGGATTAGAAACCTCGAAAATTCTGGCTTGCATTTATACACACATACACACACAAAAGCACCTTAATGTGATATCCGGTTATTATCTGATTTCAGAAGGTTATTTATGTACTTGAGTAAACACCACACTGTGATATCTATTTTAAAATCAGACTCCTGTAGCTGGTTGCACCAGTAGAATGTAAGCTTTAGGGTATCATATTTAATGTGTAAATGCCACTGTGTTTGCCTTAAAAGACATATTTTTGTGAAGTAGGAGTTTCATCGTAGGTTTATTTGATGATTTATAATGCAGAGTGAAAATATGATAACTGGAACCCTCACATACACATAGCTCCTGAAAGGTTATTGTTATTATAGTTCCTTTGTTCACATAGCTTTATAAATACACTAGAGTTCACAGTGTTGAGAAAACCTTACTAATGAATCAAGCCAGTTTCACAAGAAATAGCAGAGAAAGCAGGTAAAGATAGGTTTGTGATGTATTATGAACTTTTTGTCCTGGTTATGGAAACTCTTAAAAATGTCTTTTATTTATAAAACACAAGTTTAATGTGAGGCAGGATACAGGTGGGTCATTTTTACAAATAACATATTGTGTAAACAAGTAGCCAAGTTTCCTTTCAGCAGCGTTCAACCACAGGACTCTTTTGTCCATTCTTGAGATTCTTGAAATTTATGACACGTCATGGCAATGGTTTGCTTTCTACCTGGAGAAACAGCCGTATGAGGTGATATGGAAGGGATCAACATCTGCTCCATGCTTCTGCAGTGGTGTCCCTCAAGGCTTGGTACTTGGTCCTGTTCTATTCCCAGTCTAACCAATTTCTTGCTGAGGTCATATCCTTTTTTTGTACATATCCGTTTTTGTACCACTGCTATGCAGATGGCACTCACTTATTCTCTCCTTTCCTCTCTCAGACACGCCATTTCATCACAAATGCAGACATTTCATCATGGATAGCAGCTCTGAACTGCTGATGAACTGAACTGCTGTTCATTCCAGAAGATGCATTCGCATATCAGGATCCTGTGATCTTGTGATCTCTCTGGGCAATCTCACCATCTATTAGTGCATATGGAAACCTTGGAAAAATGGGACTGAATAAGGGACTCATAAAAAACTGGAGTGGTGTGTGTATAGAAATGTACAAATCCTTCTGATGCTGTAAAGGAGACATTGACATGTCAGTTTAGCTCTGTGGGATTAGAAGGGAGATAGTTGACTGATATCAGGTCTTCCTCTGGGCAGCACAAAGTCACAAAGTTCTCTTACACCACTCATTGCTACACTCCCTCCACTGGCTTCCTGTAGCTGCCCACATCAGATTTAATACACTCAAGGAATGATCTTTTCCTAGATGTCTGCACAGATTAGTCACTGACTGTCTTCAAACAACAACTGATGACCTACCATTTCATGTACCACTTAAATTAACATTTTGTTACACAGGGTTTTTTTTAAACTGATAGTGATCATGATTATGGGATTCACTGGTCATGTGGTTCAGCATGAAGATGTATTTACTGATAGAAGCTTCAAATCACTTCTGTAAGTCTTTGGAGAAGGGCATTTGCCAAATGCCACGAATGTGCTGTTATATTAAATATCAGCACTGATTCGCAAGTAATCACAGCACACATTTTAGTATAACAGCACAACTGCTAGGGTTATATTTAAGGTACTGACAAAAGTATTTTGTTTAATTTTTGCTCTGTCAACAAAAATAGTTCCAAAAGAAGCCAGGGCTGAATAGAGTGTTAGTTTAGGGCTAGGCAACATGATGATATAATACAATTATGCCCCGGTATACTTTTCTGTGATATCGCATTTATCATAAGATCTTTTAACAGTTTTTTAAAATTTTCAACAAACTTTGGAAGCAATGTTGTACTGATTTAATGTATTTCAAAGTTAGTTACTAAATCTATATCATGATGCATGTTGTTTATCATAGAAATGACTGAAAGTATCATGATTTGATATGAAGTTTTGTCATATTGACCAGGCCTATGTTGTGTTTTGCCATAAAATGTAGATGATAAACCCACAGCCCATTGTAAAAATGGTAAAATTGACAAACTATAGCTAATTTTATGTAGAGAACATAAACAAGCATTAAATTATACATCAAATACCAATCAATATACCAATCAAATGAATAAACCAGAACTAACTCTTCCGATGTATCCACACAAGTCAAATCATTTTTCTTCTGTGATTGTAGACACTGTTGAAATAATGGTATTGTAAACCCATAGAGACAAGAAAAACATTTTGGTTTAAAAGCAGCAACATTTAGTTACATTCAACTGATGTAAGAGTCTGCTGGATTTCAGGCATGTGATATCATGTAGTTTCTACATCTGTGTAAACAAGTGGAAAGAAAAAAAACACTCTGTTTTATGTCACATCTTTCTCCTTCTTCTGGTTAGTGTTTGCTTATGCAGCAAGTGGAGTGCAACATCACAGGTTTAACTGAATGTGATCACTGATACTAACTGATAGTCAAGAGTCAAGTCAAGTCAAGTCAAGTCAAGAAGCTTTTATTGTCATTTCAACCATATTTAGCTGTTGCAGTACACAGTAAAATGAGACAACGTTTCTCCAGGACCATGGTGCTACATAGAACAAAACAAAAACACTGTCATAGTGACAGTGCAGTAAATGTTCTGGACTGATTTAACCTGTCAGGAATATCTTACACTTTCAATTTAAGTATATATTCATCTGCCCATGTCTGTCTGGTCAACTCAATTCAGTCTGTCTGTCTGTCTGTCTGTCTGTCTGTCTGTCTGTCCGTCCACTCAGGGCACCCTAATGTGAGCTCAGACACAGCTCACTGTGTTGAAGAGTGATGAAACAGTGTGAGAACAACTGCAACATCACAGATGGAGGAGTACAAATGAATGAGGAATGTAAACCTCCCCTGTCTATCTCGCTCTTTCTTTCTTTCTCTCTGTCTGTATATCACTTTTAGGTCTGACTCTCACTCTTTCTGTCTGTTTGTCTGTCTGTCTGTCTCACTTTCACTCACTCACTCACTCACTCACTCACTCACTCACTCACTCACTCAATCACTCACTCTGTCTCTCTCTCTCTGGTGGGATTCCCCCAAATCCCCCTGTTACAACCACTACTACGTCTACAAGTTGAAATTAAATAAGGAGGTACCATGTTTTCTTTGGACTGTGTGTGTGTGTGTGTGTGTGTGTGTGTGTGTGTGTGTGTGTGTGTGTGTCCTTATTGTGGCAAATTTTCCAGTTTTGCTGATGACTAAGTGACGTCTGAAATTCTTCAGCAGAAATCTTGTTCTTGCTTTCTGTCTTGACTTTGATCTTCATGTCTTTGAATTTTTCCTTTTATCACTTTTACTTTTAGTTAAACTGCTGTTTTTTTTTACTTTGGTTTCAGTGTGTAAACCACACCGTGGTCTCATTCTCGTTGCTTTTAATAAAATTATTTATTCTTGATGACAAACACAGACATTGCAGGCGATACTGCACACGTTAAAACAGCAGGTTCTGGGATTTGTATAAACGTCAAACCACATTTTTACAGTTTCAGCCTCATTTCTCCACACAGATGAAGAGTGGAGGCGAATTTATACTGCTCTTTAAAATTTTCACTGAGATTAAACTTTGGGAGCTGCGTTAAGATTAAAAGCAGTTCCTAACAAAAGAAAAACAAATCGGTGTGTTATTACCAGAGAATCTCTTGGATTTTAGCCGCATCTGAATCTTAGGCATATTAGTAATTTTTCACATTTCATGTGTAAACATCTTTAAAAAAATCAGTGTAATGATATCCAAGATTTGATAGCTTATTCCAGAAAGAAACCAAATCTGAGGTTAAAAATAAATATAGACGACATTTAAACGGATAAGTTATCGAGTTCATAGCAAAGGTATAGCCTAAAGACATGTGATGATCATGTGAAATACAACTCATCAAGTAAAACTTACATAAGCACTTATATAAAGGTCTCAGTTTGTTGTAAAATCTGATGTAGGTCGAAGGCATGAAATTGTTTATGTAACAAACAACTAAACCATGTAGACACTTATACAGAAACTTGCCATTTATATAGAGATCACTGATCATGTGAGAATTGTTCATAAATATATCACTACAGACATCTGCCATACATTACAGACAGAATATATCTGGAATGTGTCTTATTACATCTACATAAATTTTAAATAAATATTGTGTCCATTTGATTTGAGATGCCACAGAAGTCACATGAAAATGGCAGATATTGATAAATCAGTACTCCATATAATTTTTTTTGCACGTTTGTCACACTTCAATATTTCAGATCATCAAACAAATTTAAATATTTGTCAAAGATAACACAAGTAAAGACAACATGGATTTTTTAAATGAAGGTTTTTATTATTAAGAGAAAACTAAATCCAAACTCACATGGCCCTGTGTGAAAAAGTGTTTGCCCGCCTGTTAAAACATAACTGTGGTTTATCACACCTGAGTTCCATTTCTCTAGCCACACCCAGGCCTGATTACTGCCACACCTGTTTGCAATCAAGAAATCACTTCAATAATCATGTCGATATCCAAAGAAATTCAGGAACAAATGAGAAAGTAAGTAATTGAGATCTATCAGACTGGAAAAGGTTATAAAGCCATTTCTAAAGCTTTGGGTCTCCAGTGAACCACAGTGAGAGCCTTTATCCACAAATGGCGAAAACGTGGAACAGTGGTGAACTTTCCGACTCATCCAAGATGTCACAAAAAACCTCACAACAACATCCAAAGAACTGCAGACCTCACTTGCCTCAGTTAAGGTCAGTGTTCATGACTCCACCATAAGCAGAAGACTGGGCAAAAATGGCCTGCATGGCAGAGTTCCAAGGTGAAAACCGCTGCCTAGCAAAAAGAACATAAAGGCTTGTCTCAGATTTGCAGGAAAACATCCTGATGATCCCCAAGACTTTTGGGAAAATACTTTGTGGACTGAAGAGTCAAAAGTTGAACTTTTTGGAAGGTATCTGTCCTATTACATCTGGCATAAAAGTAACACTGCATTTCAGAAAAAGAACATCATACCAACAGTAAAATATGGTGGTGGTAGTGTGATGGTCTGGGGCTATTTTGCTGCTTCAGGACCTCGAAGATTTTTATACGGCTGTTATAACTGGAAAAATTAATTCTGCTGTCTACCAAAAAATCCTGAAGGACAATGTGCGGCCATCTGTTCGTGACCTCAAGCTGAAGCTAACTTGGGTTCTGAAGCAGGACAATGATCCAAAACACAACAGCAAGTCCACCTCTGAATTACTGAAGAAAAACAAAATGAAGACTAGTGGCCTAATCAAAGTCCTGACCTGAATCCTATTGAGATGCTCTGGCATGACCTTAAAAAGGCGGTTCATGCTCGAAAAAAATTCCTCCACAGTGCTGTAACAGACTCATTGCAATTTATCGCAAACGCTTGATTGCAGTTCTTGCTGCTAAGGATGGCCCAAGCAGTTATTAGGTTTAGGGGAAAGCACTTTTTTACACATGGCCACATAGGTTTGTTTTCCCTTAATAATAAAAACCTTCATTTAAAGACTGCATGTTGTGTTTACTTGTTATTTACTTGTTAAGTAGACAAGTTCTCATATACAGTATGATGTTCATAAGCTGTACACCACACAGCATTCAATTGTAATGGACTCAGGAAGTGGTTGAACTATGTTGAAAGAATTAAGTCAAACATCGCTAATCAAAAGGATTTAAGAAAAATAACTCTGAGCTATAAACTTTCATTTAACGTTAAATTGTTTGTAAATACTGCCCCTGCCACCAAATATAATCCAATACTACTATCCAAAGGATTAGAGCGACAGTGCCAGTAGTCGTCCTATCTTTCTAGCATAAGCAATTAGCATTGTAAGCATTGTTAGTCAGCACATTGTGAACTCTCATAGAGTAGAGTTATGTCTCTGTGTTTTACTCATTTTATCTTATTACTAATCTCGTTACTATTATGCTAACTGGTCCCCATTCCTATTCGCTAATTAGCATACATTTAGCAGTTTTTCTTTTATGTTTCTGTTGATACTCATAATAAACTGAACATTTCTGTTTATTCAACAAATGAGGAGCATGAGGAACATTTTTGTTCTTGAATCTCTCGATTGAGCTCCAGTTCTGGGACAAAATCATCTATTTACACCATAATTGCAGCAATCAGAGATATTTTGGAGTGCTACGGCTGAGAGAACATCGCTGGTTCTTTACTGAGTATGGATTTTGGCTGTGTAATATACAACAGTTTCAGTGTGTAATTGCTGTCAGGGGATTTAGAGATTGTAGAGATTCCTGCAAAGGTGTTCTACATTTCTTGTTTTTTTCCCTTTTTCACATTCAGGAAAAATAGAAACATGTGTGTGACTTTATCATGACTGAAACATTCACTTTTTTAGATAAACTCTCTACAGAAAACATTTTATAGGAATATAAAGCATTTGAATTATTTCCATTATTTAAAGCTACACTATGTGGCCAAATGTGCATGCACACCTGACTACACCATCCCCGAACTGATGTATTTGTAGGCTGTACCTTTACAATTTCCCTTCTCTGGAACTAAGAGACTTAAACATTGGATGCATTGCATCGTTCATTGGATTATTCCCCGTCGTCGGAGATTCAACATAATTCAACAGCATCTTCCATCGATTCACTCATCAGGAAACTGTAGTAAGGATGGCGTTGCTAAACGTAAGATCGATCTCAAACAAGACATTTGCCATTAATGAACAAATTTTATCTCAGGAGTTGGACCTTCTTTTTATGACTGAGACGTGGCTAAATGCCGGTGAACTTGGCCCACTCTCTGAAGCTTGTCCTAAAGATTTTACCTTTTTTAGCAGGTCAAGGTCAGTTGGTCACGGTGGGGGCTTAGCTACTATTTATAGAAATAATTTAAAATGCCGTCTACTTGCTTCGGAATTGTTTTCTAGTTTTGAAGTCCAGATATTTACGTTGGACGGCCGCAACCCACTGTTATGTATACTTGTTTATAGACCCCACAAGTACAATAAGGATTTTATATGTGAGTTTTCGTGTTTTTTATCTTCTGTTGTGCCAAATGCAGATAGGCTTTTGATATTGGGCGATTTTAACATACATGTCTATTGTCCTTCAAAGCCTATGGTAAAAGAATTTCTCCAAGTTATGGACACTTTTAATCTTATACAATCTGTTGTTGGTCCCACTCATAACCAAGGGCACACACTTGATTTAATTTTATCCTATGGTCTTTTAGTACGTGATGGCATCAAAGAATTTTTCCTGTCTGATCATAAGTCTATTATTTTTAACATAGCTGTTCCTAATTTGGTACCACATACGGAAAGTTATTTGGTGCAGGTCATCCATAAATTGAAGCCCACCTTTTGTTCGTCGGATGTTGTCCCTCCTCTTCTTTTATTAGAGACACTCAACTCTATTAGTCCTAGTTTACTGTCAATAATTAATAGCAGTTTAATCAGTGGGATAGTCCCATCCTATTTTAAACATGCCACCGTACAGCCACTACTTAAAAAACCAAATCTTGATTCAACAGATCTAAATAATTACCGTCCCATTTCTAAATTACCGTTTTTATCAAAAGTTTTGGAGAAGGTTGTGTTTAATCAGCTTTCTTCCTTTCTACAGGAAAGTGGCAATTTCAATAAATATCAGTCTGGCTTTAGACCTCAACACAGTACGGAATCTGCATTGCTGAAAGTTCTAAATGACTTATTGTTGATTGTTGATTCTGGAAATCAGTGCGGTTTTAATCCTGCTGGAGCTTAGTGCGGCATTTGACACACTCGATCATGGCATTCTTTTAAACCGCTTACAGCAAATTGGGATTCAAGGACGTGTTTTAGATTGGTTTGTATCCTATTTAAAGGATCGAACCCTCTCTGTAGAGACTGGTAATTATTCATCATCTTGTGCACCAGTTTTGTATGGGGTCCCGCAGGGCTCAATTTTGGGTCCTGCTCTATTTTCTTTATACATGCTTCCTTTGTATGCAATATTTAGGAGGCACAATGTTTCATACCAGTGTTACACAGATGATACTCAGTGTTATGTTCCCGTGCACCCAAAAAAAGGACGTCTCCAGTTTACAGTGTCTGTTTGATTGTCTGAGAGAGGTCAAAGAGTGGATGTCTGCCAACTTCCTTCAGTTAAATGAGTCTAAGATTGAGGTCTTAAACTTGGCTCCCCTGCTTCTACGGAGGTAGTGGCTAGTAAACTGGGACCTCTATCTAATAATCATCATTCACATGCCAGAAACTTAGGCATTACTTTTGATTCTGCCTTGACTTTTGATAAACAGATCAATGCTGTGGTTAGAAGTTGTTTTTATCAGCTAAAGAACATTGCAAAGATGAAGTCATTCTTAAAATCAAAAGACATGGAGACTGTAATACATGTTTTTATTTCATCCAGATTAGATTATTGTAATGTATTGTACTTGGGTGTTTCAGTCTCTATTGTCTCATCTTCAACTTGTCCAAAATGCTGCTGCTCGATTGTTAACTGGAACAAGGAAGAGGGAACATATTTCACCAGTGATGATCTCTCTTCACTGGCTTCCAGTTAAATTCCGCAGATTTTAAGTCTCTTCTTCTTTATATGTTAGATGTCCTCATCTTTTTAATGTTGCGTATGATCATAGGTAAGCTCACTGGTATAAACTTAGTCTATTATCTGTTGTTGTGTCCTATGTTGACTTTTGCATTTTGTATCTTGTTTTGTATTTTATTATATGCTTAAATTCTGTACAGCACTTTGGCCAACAGCTGTTGTTTTTAAATATGCTCTATAAATAAAGTTGACTTGACTTGATTTGACTTAAACATATGTTTATTCATATGGTGTAGTTACAGCTATACTTAGCTAAATATCCAATATTTGGCATGTGGAATTTCTAACATTACATACATTTTCTTTTTGTGCACTTCAACATTAGATACAGTTTACACTAAATTGTCTACATTTAGCTAAAACCCACTTTGGCAATTTTAGCTGTTGCCTCGCTAAGGTTTTGTAAGATTCCATTGTTTATGCTAACACAAGTATGTTTGGCCATTGTGCTGTGGTAACTAGTGAGCTGGTTTTGGAATTATGTGATTGGCCAACCAGCTGTGCTGCTAATGTACAGTGTTTCTGTATAGATTAAAGCTTTTAAAATATATTTTACTTCTCCAGTATAGTGTGTCCTTTCACAAAGACTTAAAATTAACCTTTTGAGAAGCTATGAATTTTTAGTTATCTGATAAACCCTGTTTATGTCTGTGAATGTACCGATCTGTAATGAGATCTTAAACGTTAAATAACTGAAAGGCGATGTGTATTAAGAGCAAATTAATAAGCAATAATATAGATGACATTTAAAGATGATTAGCTTGCAAAAATGGTTCTATTTGGAACATATTAACTTCTGAATGTAGACATCAAACTTCACAAAGAGTTCTTCTTTAATATGTCCTTTTTTCTGTTTGCTTCCTCTCTCTCTCTCTCTCTCTCTCTCTCTCTCTCTCTCTCTCTTCTGTATCTGTCTGTATGATTCTCTGATTATTTCTTCCATTTTTCTTTCTGTCTTACATACACGTCTTATAACATACATACCTGCATGTGCATGCACACACACCCACACACACACACACACGCACATTTCTTTTGACAAACAAGTTTATTATTGTACTGTGAATTGTGGTGCCATGTATAAAAATAAACCACTCTGTTTTCTTCTCTTTTATCCCTCTGTGCTTTAAAGTGTGTTTGAGGAGAAAAAAAGGCACTGAAATAAATGTGTGTGTGTTTTGCTGATGTCAGCAAGTGTAGTGTGGCATTGTGGGTAAAATGTCCCTCATGTCTTTAATAAATAGATTCATGTGAAGCTACTCATTTAGAGGTTTTGGGCTCTTTTATGTTTCTATACGTGTGTGTGTGTGTGTGTGTGTGTGTGTGTTTGTGTGTGTTTGTGTGATGTGTGTGCGTGAGAGAGAAATTCAGAATGTTTGAGGTACTATGATTGAAGTGACTCTTGAACACAGCTTCCATCGTTACAGCAACGTCTCTGTAAGTTGGCCTGGCTATGGCATGTTGGGCGCAGCAAGTTGTTCTATTTACTAAGCATATAGTTAGGTAAAATATGATTATTCATAAATAGTTCAGTGGTGTCGGATGTGGTTTGGGACATAGCCTGTGAGTGTGTGAGGTGAAAATCACTGTTTAGCTGACTCAATTTGATGATGTCTTATTAGCATGTTCAGAAGAATGTAAAATGAGGTTATATTCTTTTAAAGATGTGCATGGAAACTGGACTAAAGATTCACTACAGATTCATTACACACACACACACACGCTCACACATGCGCGCACACACACATACACACACACACACACACATATATCTGGTTCAACAGGTGATGCAACTTTATGAATGATGAGAAAGGTAATGTCACATTCAGTTCTCCCCACACACACTCACACGCATACTGCAATACTGTGAGCGCCATTACTTGACGTCATTTGTGAGCAATAAACCATAGTGCGGAGGAGTATTAATTAAAAGTTTTTACACACACAGACACACACTATTCACTTTGCACTCTGGAGTTTTGCTGATACAACATAGTCAGTAAATCCCACAGTTCATTCTGTTAGATAGTGTCCAAATGATGTTCCTGTTAAAGACAGATTACCCATAGTGCTATGAGGGAGTGTGTGTATTACCCATAAAATACTGTGTCCAATGCCTGTGTCACTGGTTGCGTATCATGTGTGTAGGTTTGTTTCTGAATGTGTGTTCCTGTATTTCTCTCCCTGTGTGTATGCGTGTTTGCATATGTGTGTGGTTCAGTGTGTGTCTCTCTGTGGTTCTGTGTCTGTATAACATGCTTTATGTGAGCAGTGCATAGTGCATGCAGGTAATACAAGCCCAGATGTGAACAGGTCCAATGCAGTACAGACACATGACCTGCTTACTCAGACTACCTTCAAAGTTTATTTGGGATGCCTATGACCACAGAACATTTGTATTGTGAACAATAAAACATTTTAACAGGTGTGTATAGACTTTTTATATCCATATTCTCTCTCTCTGTACTTCTACCTCCACCAGTGAGCTGAATGTCTGTGTGTACATGTTGAGGCAGAAGTTTAAAGAGTTGGAAAGCAGCCAAGTTTACTAGATCAAAGCAGCATTTACTTCCGTAATTTACTCCTCTTTTTGTTGTTTTCAGAGCAAAGTGCTATGAACACACACTCCAAATAATACTTCCACGTGTAATCATGAGTCTGCTGTGTTCTTGAGTACAGTTTATTGCCACAGTTTCTGTGTATCTCTGTGAGTCTGTGTGTATTTCTATATCTTTATCTGTTATTGTGTGTCCTTGTCTCAGTATTGTGTGTCTCCCTTTGTCTGTCTGTGTGTGTGTGTGTCTGTGTCTGTGTGTGTGAGACTTACAAAGAATGCAGGAGAGACAGAATGTAAAGCTTATAAAAACTCTCTCTGTCTGTCCCACAGTGTCCCGCTCTGCCCTTTCCTTCCTCCACAAATCAGATCGGTGTCTCCACACCCACTTCCCCTGGTGGGTGGGTGTGTGTGTGTGTGTGTATAAGAGAAAGAGAGGGAGAGAGAGAGAGAGAGAGAGAGAGAGAGAGAAAGAGAGAGAGAAGTGTAGCCCCTGTTTGCTAATCATGCATTAGTGCTTTAGTGTCCTGTCTAAATGACTGCAGTGACATCATCAGACTCTGCCCCCACATGTGGATGACAGGATTCACCTTAAAGTGATGACATTAACTGAGTGTAAAAAATATAAAAATATATAAAGCTCCTTCTGTGCTGATTTTATACATTCATCCAAAGTTTCATAAACTTGACCTTAATCTCTGTAAATCATTTATAATCAAACAGTTCTCTTCCAGAGATAATTTGCTACTTATTTCCTGTAGGATTGGAATACAAGGAAAATGATGGAAGATTTTTACTTCACTGTATTATTCATACTATAATGTTGATTCAGATTTATTCAAATTTGTTATCAGGGTAAAGTTTGTAAGTGTATAATGTATTGGGTAATGCAGACAAGTGTTCAGTGCACACTGAAGTTTTTGAGATGAATCCTGTGTCCTTGAGAGACAGCGAGCACGAGAGAGGAAGGGGGTTGTCTCTCTCTCTCTCTCTCTCTCTCTCTCTCTCTAGTCCTTCCATCTCTTCACACATGCACACAAACTCACACACCTTTCCTCCTCCACCCAACAGAGGAAGTTGTGTGTGGATCTAATAATCCTGCCACACACATACACACACAGACAATTATGCAATGCCTTTAATGAGACGTCAATTCAATAGTCTCAAAAGAGAAAGTTCAACATTGACTCCCATACACACACACACAAACACACAGGGCTTTGTACTGATGGATCTGATAATTCAGAAAAAATAACAAAGCAACATCTTTGAATCCATTCATTCATTCATTTATTCAGTACTTCTACTACTACCAATAATAATAATAATAGTAATAGAAATAATAATAATAATTATTATTATTATTGTTATTATTATTGTTGTTGTTATTATGTATATATATGTTGTTATGTATATATTATTAATAAAAAAACAAGTCATATTTGTCTATTTCTACATAATACACTTATACAATTTGATCATATTGAATCTATTGAATTATAAATTTACGTCACAGACTCAGTCTGCAGTGAGCTGTCCTTGTACACTTTGTTCTCGTTACATAGAGTGTGTGCGTGTGTAGTGGTTTTTATTACTGCTTATTTTGGCTCCATGATTTACTTGTGCTGGAATGTGGAGCTGTTGTCGTAGTAACATCCATCATAGCAACCAGGTACACTGGTTTGGAGCACACCTGATTGCGTAACAGACTGTAAAGCAGAGCAAAGTTCACACACTGGTAATTCCTGTGAAGTAAAAGGTAACAAGGTCAGTGTGGGAAGAGTTACAACCTCTCTAAATTCACTTCCGTTTAGTTGAGCAGACTCCCTTACAGTGACTAAGTGATGATGTGTGTAAGTGTAAGTGAGTGTGAGCAGGGGTGCTTCAAAAAAATTACTATGCATCTTCTGCTGTTGAACAGAGGCCTAGAGGTTTTGTTTCAAAATATTTGTGCCAAAGATTTGGAGCTGATGCATTCTATCTTGATTAGAACCCCAGTCCCACCCAGATAAGCAGCCGAATTAAATTCTATTCGGTTCACTTTTTTGTAGCACTTTTAACAATGGACATTGTCTTAAAGCAGCTTTTGTAGAAATATAAAAGCTCAGGATAAAAATGTCAAATTTTAAAATTTAACCCTAATGAAAAAGCCTGAGGAAACAAAGGCAAGAAAAAACTCCCTGAAACAAAACGAGAAAGAAACCTTGAGAGGAACCAGACTCAAAAGGTATAGTGTATACCTTTCTGTATATACTAATCTATACATTAATATTAAAAATACTGAAGAATATTTGGCAACACATTTAAATGAATGTTACATTTTATTTTAGTTTTTGTTTCCACTAACCTGACATGCTACACTAGCATAGCTAAACCGCAAAAATCTTAAAATCGTAAAAAAAGATCTTTCCCCATTTACCTATCTCCGCTAAACAAACTGGCATTGTGTCTCAAGCTGTTACGATGCAGGACAAAGGCGAGTGAGGATCCAAATGCAGATTAGTTTAATTATTCAAAACACAAGAAAGCAGCTGAACAGACAGGCAGACAGAACAAGGCTAACAGGAAACGGGAACAGGCACACCAACATCCAACATGCAATAACGACCAACCCCAGGGAAGTGAACAAACAGAGTATAAATAACAGACAGGAACCAATCACAGCGCAGAAACAATCAGAGACAAAGACAACACACCTGAAGGAGAGAAGGAGTACAATTAATGTTCATGGAAACCAAAGAGTGGGCAGAGCAAACAATTAGCCACAGGGAAAGACAGCAGACAGAAACAGGACAGAAACACAGACAGACTCATTACAGAGCCCCCCCCAGGAGTGGATTCCAGACACTCCAACGCAGAACTGGAGGGTGGTGGAGCGGAGGCGGAACAGGGGGCGGGAAGGCGGGCCAGGTCCATGTGGCAGCAGAGGGCAGGGCAGAGCCGGCAGAGCAGGAGGCCAGGGCGGAGCCGGCAGAGCAGGAGGCCAGGGCGGAGCCGGCAGAGCAGGAGGCCAGGGCGGAGCCGGCAGAGCAGGAGGCCAGGGCGGAGCCGGCAGAGCAGGAGGCCAGGGCGGGACTGGAGACCAGAGTGGTGCCGCAGGCAGAGCCAGCGACCAGAGCAGGACCGGAGGCCAGGGTGGCGCCGCAGGCAGAGCCAGCGACCAGAGCAGGACTGGAGACCAGGGTGGCACCATCTTCGCTTCAGCAGGTTCGGGCGCGTCGGCAGGTTCGGGCGCGTCGGCAGGTTCGGATGCTTCAGGTGCCTTAGGTGCTCCAGCCGGTGCCGTAGGGATGCCGGCCGCCATCAGGCCACCATCGGGGTGTCTGCCAGCTTGGCGATCAGCCGGTTCCCCCGGGCAACGCCCGAGCTTTCCGGTCTGGCACCCATGTGGACGGGTTCGGTCACCGGCGTACACAGGCCTGGGTCGGGCCGAGGTACCGTAGGGGCCTCGGGCGTCCGTGGCTGGCCTGGCTCCGCAGCCCATGGACCCCGATGCCTACTGCCCCCCCCAAAAAATATTTAGGGCCGGTGTCCGACTGTCCTGTGCACGGTTAGGGAGGACCCGCCCAGGAGCAACGCTACGTTGGCCAGGTCCGTGAAAGGCCCTACCTCTCGGCCCAATGGCACTAGGTAGCGCAGCCCGTCCTCCAGTCCATGCCGGAACAGGTCCTTAAGGGCCCTCTCCCCAAAATCCACCTGATTGGACAAGTCCAGGAATACCTCTACATATTCCTCCAGTGGGGAATCCCCCTGACATAAACAGAACAAAATCTCTGCTGTATCCATGTGGTTGGTCGTTCTGTCACGATGCAGGACAAAGGCGAATGAGGATCCAAATGCAGATTAGTTTAATTATTCAAAACACAAGAAAGCAGCTAGACAGACAAAACAGGGCAACAAACAGGGCAACAAACAGGGCAACAAACAGGGCAACAAACAGGGCAACAAACAGGGCAACAAACAGGGCAACAAACAGGGCAACAAACAGGAAACGGGAAACGGGAACAGGCACACCAACATCCAACATGCAATAACGACCAACCCCAGGGAAGTGAACAAACAGAGTATAAATAACAGACAGGAACCAATCACAGCGCAGAAACAATCAGAGACAAAGACAACACACCTGAAGGAGAGAAGGAGTACAATTAATGTCCATGGAAACCAAAGAGTGGGCGGAGCAAACAATTAGCCACAGGGAAAGACAGCAGACAGAAACAGGACAGAAACACAGACAGACTCATTACACAAGCACATAGTTGTGTACAATTTCATACCATTATTGAACAATAAAGTGCACTTTTATGTACATTAGTTTTTGAATATTAACAACATCTCATTTCAGCTTCTAACCAAAAAGGCTGTTTTTGTATACCAGTTTTCTGGATTTTTTAGATTAGTAACTATATTGAATATAAGATCCAAGTTCTTGATTTGAGACACATGATAACAATAATGGGGACAGCAGAAAGAGACAGAGCTCAGTGTGTTTAACATCACGGTGCATAAAATCAAGTATAAACCAGGCTCCTCTGCTTTGCACCTTGGCCTGGGTTATTTTCCTATAACAATACAACAGACTATAAAGTCTCTGCAATAGGAATATTTCTTTGCTTTTTAGTCACTTACATTGCACATGCTTTTGTTACTAATGCAATAATATAACAAATGCATATATAATACATAACATACTATAAAAGCAAATGTTGCACTAGTCCTATATTACTGTATAAATCTGGAATTCTAAAAAATGTACACTCATCAAGGTTTGTAGTGTCAGTATTGTTCATCAGTATGTCAGTAGTTTTCAAATTCACGAGCTTTCAATTATAAAATTTTTTAATTGTTTGCTTATAAATGCAGTTATATAAAAGTACTGTGACTTATTGCTTTTATTTTTTATGGTGATTCTGTTATTATTATTATTATTATTATTATTATTATTATTATTATTATTATTATTACTTTTTTAAAGGTCTGTGAGAGAGAAGACACGAACAGCTACTTCCAGCTACTTTTTGTACTTAAACTCAAGTAGAATATATATATGTATATATAAATTTACCTTTTATTTAGGTACAAGATTGTTTTATTTGTTTTGTTAGCTGTTAATTGATGAACTGATTCATTGATTAGTGAAATATTTTGCAATAATATTAAATAAACTATGCAAGCTAATGTGATAAAGAGATCTAGCTAATGATATCTTGATATCTACGCAGTCTCAGGGTTATCCGTGTCTGCATAAGCTGTTTTTAAGGGACACTAGAAACACTTTACAGTAAATGTACATAAATAAGCATGAACTAACACCAGAATTAATACATAAATATGAGCTAATGATAATAAGAATTACAACCACCCTACGTGCATGTTAGTATGTTTGTTTCTTAATGTAGTAATTAACATGTTGAGGTCAATTAAATCAAAACAGTTCCTTTTGTGTCAGTTACTAATGCAGCCTTTAACTGCACAAACAGTATCAGTTTTCAGTGAATATATAACTTTTAACATTGACTTTGTGTCAATGTCATACTCCCTAAAATGATTGGAGTTGCAAGTTCAGTTCAATCGAGACTGAAGATATTTCGGTTTAAGATCAAAATATGAAAATGAGAAGAAAATTTCTTTTCATGGTATTTAAATGTAAATGTCAGGTTTTGTAGGTGAGCAAAATATTGCACTATGTTACTGTTTCTGGTTATCCAGGTGTTTCCTGTTTGGTTGATTGTTTAACGAATCAATGGCTCTACATGATGAACCTCTACTCCTGGATTTCTGAAACAGGATAAGCCAACATGCTGTCTATTATCTGTCTAATAAGCTGTGAAAATCAATTCAAGACATCAGACGTTCATTGGGCAAAGACAAAACATGCTGAAAAAGGAAGAAAGCACTGGTCTACTGAGTAACAGACACATAATGAGTCAGCCAAGGAAAACAACAACAGCAAATGACAGAAACATCTGCAAAGAAAAATCCCAAAACAACAGTCTGTAACATCACCAAGTACCTCCACAGAGCAGGAGTGAAGGGCTCCTAATACAGCTTTCAAAAAAGGTTTCTAGAGCAGAAACATAGAGGCTATACCACTAGATGCAAACCACTGACCAGCAGTAAATATCTTAAGGCCAGATTGAAATTCACAAAGAAATACTGACATTATTTGTTTGTATCCATGAATGTTTTAGATCCAAGATTGACCTTTACAAAAATGATGGAAAGACCAAAGTGTGGAGGAATGCATCCAAATTAATCAGGAGAAATTTGGGGTTTGAACATATTGCAACAAAACATGAACAAGAGCACAATGTCACCTCAACAAAGGACTTCGTCAAGGGTTAAAAAGTGAAAGGTTTCAGTCCGGTCGTCAATCATCAGACCTTAAGCTAATGGAGCAGCATTTTTTTAGAAGATGAGACTGATACCAAAATCAAACAAACAACTAAACAAGGTTGTAGCACAAGCCTAAAAAAATCATCAAAAAGAACCCAACAATTTGGTCACAATTATTGTTTCAGTCAAAGGAATGATACAGTTATTGTAAGCAAGATATACGCAACCAAACATTCAGTGTTATTTACTTTCATTTACTTCAAGACCGATCTATTTCAAAATTTGTGCTCTAAAATATCTGGTCTGAAACAACATAAAACATACAAGCATTGTATAACACATCTAGATAAAATAAGAACATATATTATAAATATACACATAACAATAATAATAATAATAATAATAAGAAGAAGAAGAAGAAGAAGAAGAAGAAGAAGAAAGGAAATAAAAGCTAAAATACTAATCGCATATTCATCTTTTGATCTCAATCCCAAACGTCTTTGGTGTATAGCAGAAATAAATGAATTGCTATTCCAATACTTTTGGAGAGGGATTGTAAATGCTAGTGTCTATACATGCTATGATGAATACAAACTAGTCAGCTACAATAAGTGGAAATGGTGAACTGTAAGTCTCACACAAAAACCTTCGATCAGACGAGTCTCCTGGAATGCTGGAAATAAAGTGGTTAGAGCTGTAGAATAAAAGCAACACTCATTCATGCTCACAATTGGGTTGTTGTTATGAATAATAGCATGGATGTAATTATCTGGAGCAGAATCACTGTTGAGCTCCTCAGCACTCTTCCTTGTGCAATACTGCATTATATGTTCATTAAACGCTAGGTTAAATGAAGATAAATAGGTCTAAATAAAGGGTGTTGTAGAAGGCACTTGTTATTTGACTGATTTGGAGCTATTGTTTTAATAATATATTCTAATTATTTCCAACTAAAAATCTGTCTCACACTTTTCTTTTTACTGCATTTTAGTTATGGTCCTTAATGTTTCATTTAGAGAAAAGATTTTACTAACTACAAATCCGATTTGACTTAATTAAAAGGTGTAGTTAGTTCTCCTTTTGATGTCACATTCAAAACATATAGTCTTACAATACCATACAATGGATTCATAACAGACAGCCATGTGGCCCTTCGAACAAAAGCCACAGTAAAACTAATCCAAATGAACATCCCAAAACAAAATATAAATGTAGGTGCACTATCTACTATCCATCTGTTATCCAGCATTATGACATTTAGCCATCTAATTTGAAAAACACTATTTCAGCAAAATATTAAACTAGGTCAGCCTGGCAGTGTTAATTCTTTCAAAATAGATTGCTGGACTGAAAAACTAAATAGTTTATCATGGCTTTTGATTAATTTAAGGTCCTACTGTGATTGAATGACTGATATAAGTATTAAACACAGCTTTTCTCTCTCTCTCTCTCTCTCTCTCTCTCTCTCTCTCTCTCTCTCTCTCTCTCTCTCTCTCTCTCCTTTCCTCTCCATCTGTAAGGCTTTCAGAGTCTCTGTAACACCACACCCGTCTGGGTGATATCACTCTGTGATGTCATCAGGAGACCATTGTGGCGTGATGTGACATCACTCTGGCAAAATTCAGCCCAAAAATAACGCAATTGCACTAATTCAAACAATCTGAGTGCAGAAAAGAGCCCCACTGTGATCAGACCCATGGCCTGGATCTAATTTTCTTTCTGAATCATGTGCACATTTTTACTCAGAGAGAGAGAGAGAGAGAGAGAGAGAGAGCTAGAGAGATGAGGTCAAATATTTTGGCATGAGATGTAGAAATAAAGGGAGGGATGTAGAAAGAGAATGAAAATTGGAATTTCCCTGCATAAGCATCACTGTAAATCTTTGTTTATTCTCCATATACGTGAAATTTTGAGTCAAATGGGGACTTGACTCAAAATTTCACGTATATGGAGAATAAACAAAGATTTACAGTCATGGCATGATTTGATTTTGTAGGATGATGTAATTCTTTTTGTGACAGGAAGTCAGAATATTGGAACATTTAATTGTTTGACTGATTTACACAACAGCCAGTAGTTTTGAGTTGCCCACTGAGATCCCCCACTCAATTTATATAAATTTGACAATCGGTTAGTGAACCACTTAACCTCCTACGACCATCACTGCATCTAAAATGCAAGGCCAAGCCAAAGCTCGGGTCTTAGGGGGTTAAATATGGACAGTGGAGAATTTAACACCACCACCTTCACCAACAGCTGTCCATTTCAAAATACAACAATATGCTAATGATTTTTTAGGATGCCGTGTGTTTTAAAGTGATGTTGTACATGTCTGAGCATAGGTAGAACACCATCTAACACCTGTGTGATGTAAATACAATTATGATTTTTACTCTTACTGACAGAAAAGCCCCAACAGTGTATAAAGACAAAATCACATTCTTCATCTGAAATTTACCCTTGTCACCCTCTTCCAAATGACCATTTTCCCAAATGGTAGACCAAAGCTGTAATTTATGCCAAAGATGTGCAGATGAATAATGTTCAATGCTAACAAGCTGACTCAGCCTCGGGTGCAGTTCATAAACAATCTATAGCATGTCTTTTATTAAAATTAAATTAAATAGCTTTGTCAGAAAATACAAAAATTTAAAACTGACATGAGAATAAATATTTTTTCTAGATATTTGTGTCCATAACACTGGGGACAAAAAAGCGGGTGCTTGTGTGTGTGTGTATGTATGTATGTGCGTGTGTGTGTGGCTTTGGATCATGACTGCATGTAGGTTATGCATTCAGGAAGAAACTCTCTCTAGTTTGTTCTATTCCTGGTGGTTCCCAACACGTTTTGGCTCTGATTGATGGTGTGTGTGTGTGTGTGTGTGTGTGTGTGTGTGTGTGTGTGGGTGTGAGACGTCACTGAGCTCAGAATAGAAACGATTCCCTGTAACACACAGCACTTCAGGAAGAAATGATTTCCCACCAGTCTGGAACCTTTTACTGGTTCCAACACACAAACAGTCAGACAGACCCAAAGACACACACATACACACAGAGACACACACACTACTCAAGAGCTGTTATGTCAAATTCTTCAGGTAAAAATAAAAACTTTCAGCTCTGGTTCATTTTTCTTCAAAGTCCTTAAAAATATGTTTGCAGATGAAATTAAAATGTTACTTATTGTTGTGAAAATCATGATGAATAAGAGTAAGAGTGTATAAAAATGTAATGCTGTGTGAAAAATATTTCGTATGTTTGTGCTTTTAATAAATTATCTGTTCTGTTTTTGCCCTTAGGGTTTTAAATTTACATAGAGAGGAAGTCAGGAAGAGAAAAAAACACAGAGATGATGAAAGAGTTGCACAATAAACAGTGAGAGACAGGGATAATGTTGCGGGATTAATCATTAAAAATGATCTGATTACGATGTCATTATCTGTAAGGTTAACATTTAACAACAAAGTGGTGTGATATGTACAGATGCAAAGTTACTGCTACCATCCCACTATTGCCATTTTTTTATCATTAATGAATGACACATGACATTTTTTTAATCTTATTTTTTTTTTTATCTTAGCTGTTTAGCAGAAAAACATAAACATAGCTTGTGTCTATATAGTAAATAATCTCTATGAATAGAGAGTTTGCCAATGTCAATGTTTGCTAATTAGATAGCTACACACCTGGAAGCTGTAATTTACCCTCTACATCTTTCTATCTCTCGTCCCTTACTGCAACATTAAATAAAGTTCACAACCTAATGTGTTTAAGTTGTGTGTTATAATCTGTGGTGAAAATACGAGAGTGAAAGTAGGCAGCTCTTGGTCTTTTTCAGTGACAGAAAGTGCAGGTAACTAGCTTATTATTTAAAAATGTATATAAATATGTATATATAGAAATACATACACTACATATGTGTGTGTGGGGGGGTGTCTGTGTAGTGTTTGCATCTAGAGTTTGATATAACTCTTATTCTGGACACAAAACATTTGAGGTGTGTGTGTGTGTGTGTGTGTGTGTGTGTGTGTGTGTGTGTGTGTGTGTGTGTGTGTGTTTATCAGTGCTTTATTTAGAGAGGATTTCCTCCCTCCCTCTGTTAAAGCATCTGCCTCCCTCTCACACCATCACAGCCCCTTGCTGTGTGTGTGTGTGTGTGTGTGTGTGTGTGTGTCTGAGTAAATGAGTTTCAATGGAAAATGGAACATTATTAGCCCCAAGTAAAACAAATTAAATTAAACAAAGCATCCACTATTCTAACGTTTGTTGTTATGGTTACTCTGCATTAGGAAATGCCTATAACCTGAAGATGTCACGGTTGTAACCGTTCACTGATACTGAAGCGCAATTTAGTGTGTCATCTCTTTATGTCCTCATTATTAATGCACAATGCACTGGTGTTGACCTGCGTCACACTCACACTCACAGACACACACAAGCATACATACTGTACATACACACCTCTAATTTTTGGATTATTAAAACAAACAATCTGCCTAACGTCCAACCCTGTGATAAAGTCCTGAAATCCTTTAATTACTTTAATTAACATAAAGGAAAATATATATTCATAATGGTTAGAAAGGGTTAGTCAGATATTCAGAGTGTATTAGTCATGACAAAAAACAAACACTTATTTACAGTATCAACCAAATTAATTATTAGAATGTTAAACATCTTAAAATACATATTTAGGCATTCATTAAAATGACACATTGCCTAATTCCTCTATGTGATGGGATTACACAGTTTTCATAAAAACTACCAATGAATTACAATGCTAACATAAACACACACACACACACACACACACACACACACACACATACACACAACCACCAATTTCACAGGAAAAACTGTACTGTTTTGCTCTTCAACACACTCAGTAGAAACCCAACACAGCAACCATTTTAAATCCCCATATTTACTCCAGCTCTACTTTCTAAAATAATCTGCTCCATATTAATATATATATAAAAAAAAAACAATCTTAATTTTCTGGAACTGAAGATGAAAATATCTTTTTTGTGCTCAAATGTAACATAATGTATCATACAAGCAAGAGCCAGTTATAACATTAAGTATAAAATGGGATAATAAAATAATATACGAACAAGAAGCTGGAAAGCATTGAAATCTGATCTAATCTAATCGAATCTAATCGAATCTAATCGAATCTAATCTGATCTGATCTAATCTAATCTAATCTAATCTAATATAAGTATAATATACGGTATTCTCTATCTACATGAATAATTAGTTAATTCTGTTAGACACTGTCCACTGCAAACCTTTATTTGATTTAATTATATGGCCTGAATTTAGCGGCTGATAAAATAGCACTTGATCCAGCATGTCTTATATTATTATATTATATTGCATTACATTTTGAATTACGATTATGTTTTGTTTAAATATTAAGGATATGAAATCGTTGTGTGCGGGTGAGAGGTAGCCTATTTATCAGGCTTTTAATTTACTTTTTTAAGTTGTTGAACTAATAATAACAGAACTCATCTGTCTTATCCACAAAAGGCTGATGTGACTGCAGGCTTTTATTCCAGCCAAATAGGAGGCATACCTGAGAGCTGACTGGAGGCTGAAGATGAACTGATTAAACAAGCAGAATCAGATATGACTCCTGCTTGGATGGAATGAAAGCCTGCAGCCACTTTGCAGATAAGCTTGAGGACCTCTGAATAAAATAAAGGCAATGTTGTTTGGTAAATTTTATATTTTAAGTGTAGTTTTGAAGGATAAGCGGCCCACTCTACTGTCTCACTTACAGCTCACTCTAGATTCATTCATATTTTTGTCAATAAAACATTCAGTACTCTATTAGACTACATGATCAAGCAAAGGTCATGCAAGGTTTTCAGAATAGCTCATTAAGTCTGTAGTTTCTGGTGGGCAGGGCTATAGGTCCATCCCAAATTCCATACTTACTGTTCTACGTACTGTTCTTTAATTTGGCCAACCGGTTATGATTTATTTTACAAAATTATAAAAATTCTCTGTATTCTAAAAACTAGTTAGTAAAAATATTTTGGTTAGTAACATTCAGTTAGTAGAAACATTTAAAACAATACAACATTTTTTATGTTTTTATGTTATGTTTAATATGTTATATTAGTACTATTTATTTACACACCTTATTTATTTAAACCACACCAGCAGAATAAGCTTTTTTTGTGGGAACTATTTCAAAAGATCAAAGATGAAAGATTTCATTTTAATTCACATATGCAGCATGTTAATTGTTGAGTCACATAAACTGATTTAATAAGACAGGTTTGCTGACAAGATTTATCAGTTATTATTGTCAGATTTCACTTATTCTGTTATTTATCAGCACATAGTTACTTAGAAGTCTCATGGCACACACCCTGATGGCCTCAGCAAGACTGAAAAAGACTCTTTTTGTAAAAAAAAAAAAAAAAAAAAAAAAAGGATATTGGAGGTAATATTCATTTTGAAAACAAAGACCTGAAATTGTATTGCAATTTATGTGATTAAATAATAGTATTTTTATGGCATTCATATGCAAGTGCAATTGGAAATATTAAACAGTTCTTTACTATAAAACACCACCTGCACTAATAAGAAATGTCTACAGCACACTTGTCCTGCATCTTCCTGCAGCAGGATATATTAATTTTAGTGTGAAATTAACAGTTTTGCTTTGGCAGCTTGGCTTTAATCTTAACGCTGTCAAATCCCCAGCAACTTCCAAAATGAAGGGATCTGCCATGTGTTTTCTTTATCCAAACTACTTCAATCTGTACTGATAGATTTAAGTTTATATAACACTTCCATCGATCTTGGTGATAGCTGTGTGTAAAATCAATAGATGAAAGCCTGTATTAAACAGTGTGGTGCCTGTGCAAGAGCATGTTACTAGTACTGGTAGCTCGTGAGCGACGTGTTGGAACCCCCTGATTTAAGGAAATAAACATTGGTTTGATTTAAGGTAAACAGCAGAGAATGTTCATATAACATTATTTTAAATTATTAACCGAAGCTACACAGCAGCTATTAGCAAGTAAGCTAATGACCTGTGTATGCTTTAGATATGTATTTTAAATGTGTATTGATTTATTTACTTATTTATTCATAATTCATTTCTCTGTCTGGGACTTTAGACCTGACTGTGCACTGTGGTGGTGTCACAAATCACACTAACACTTTCTACTCGCCCCCTCATAATAACAGCTCCAAATTGACTTACCAACTTGCCACACACACACGCGCGCACACACACACACACACACACACACACACACACACACAGTGTAACAAAACCCTGGAAAAACAAAAAAAGTCCCAGTCTTGTTAAACAATAAAACACTAATTAGCCCACTAGCATTAGTGCTAATAAAAATATTGTCTAGACGTTTGTAAAATGAAACACTGTTTATGTCTGAAAAGACACTCAGCATAGACTGTTTACCACAGAGTGCTGAGTCTAGGGGAAACTGAGAGAGGGAGAGAGGGAGAGAGAGAGAGAGAGAGAGAGAGAGAGAGAGAGAGAGAGAATTGATGGTAAGAAAGCAAGAAAGACTGACTAAGCGAGAGAGGTTAGTAATGCCATGATCAAATATAATTTCTGTATAAAGCTGTAATTGAACTACAAACAAATTGAATCCTTTTAGGAACGTTAGTTGTCCTTCACAGGTGGAGTCCTTTTGTTTACAGAATATAAATAAAGTAACATAACAGTAATAAAACACACACATATTATTTACAGCTTGGTAGCTAAATCATGTGGGGGATACGGATGATCCATGGATGTAAGAGAAAGTTTCATATTTTTAAAATAATCTGATCTTTACTTTTCTCAGTACTCATACTAGCTAGCACTGACATGCTAGAATGATTAGCATGATATCTCTTACTTTCTCTTACATCCGTGGATCATCCGCATCCCCAACATGATTTAGCTAGAAAGCTGTAAATAATTGTTTTATTACTGTTATGTTACTTTATTTATATTCGGTAAACAAATGAACTTAGTTTCTGCACCTGTGAAGGACAACTAATTGATTCAATTTGTTTGTAGTTCAATTACAGCTTTATACTCCAGTGATATGGGAGAATTCAAAATATTTTTCTCCTCCATTCTGCGTTTTGACGTTATCTAGTGCACAGTACCAAACAAAGGTGATATTTAATATGAGCTAGCTGTTAGCCAATAGACAAGCATTTTGGTAGCTATCAACTTGGCTAGCACACATAATGACTAAGCTGATATTGCTAACTGGTTCAACCCTGCCTGTGTGTTTCTGTCTGTCATCAAAATACTACCTGAACATTTTAACATTATAAATAAAAACAACATAAACAAAGCTGTAAGGGGTTCAGCAAACAGACCACAAATACAGTATTGTGCTATCTATTAGCATAATGACAGCAAGCAGCCAAACTGAGACTGAGGTAAGTTTTTTTATTGTATTTAATGAAATATTCAGTTGAGTAAATGTCCACTGGAAGGCTGTTGGTGTGTCAAAAGGGAATAAGTCAGTGAGAAGGAATTTATAATCACAGCTTCATCACAGAGATGAAAGCATATGTTATATTCACACAGGCCATGCACTCATACATCCTGCAGTGTTTTATCTGCTAGCAGGATAAAGTTCTGTATTCAGGATTTGATCATGTCATGTCACAAATAAGTCACATGCCCACATGGATGACGGGTTAAATGATTATCTTAAACATTTACATGGATAGAGATTACCCATCACAATGCCTGTAAGAGGAACAAAAATGAAATTACACTGAAATTAATTAGATCAGAGAATCTGCACCATTAACATTTTCCCAAAAAAACCCACCAGCGAGCTGCTGAATTATTCATATTAAGCATTAATGAAGTAAGAAATCTACATTAATAACCTTCTGTGTGATAATCATGACTACACATCTGAGAGTAAATGCTAATAAATCATTAATCTATCATCACTACTGCTGTGATTTATTGATATTTAATTAATTACTCTAAGAGGATGGATAATTATGGCAGATGAATATTTTACAGCTTGAATGAATTAACATTTGGTTTAAAGCTGAAACTGCTCTACGTTTAACCATTTGAGGGAAAATTTATTATCTCAGTTTGCCCCTGGGTCTCTGAGAATGACAACGGTATGCTACTTTAAAGTGCTCTCTCTTAAAGGGACAGTTTTAAAACTTTTTATAAAAGTTTAAATAATATTGATAATATTTGTGGTTGGGAATAAATAAATATGAGGCAGGTAGATGTGAGTGTGTGTGTGTGGTGCAAATAGACAAAGAACAGAATTACAATAAAAATAGAGTTTAATATATATTTATAGAACATATAAAAAATATTATATATAATACATATTGATGGAGCAACAGTATGACTATTATCAATAATGTGCAGATGTGTGCAACTGTTTTACATAATACTTCCTGTTATCTTATAGAAGATATAAATGCTCTTATTTCTCTTCTTGGAGAAATAAGATAAATAAACCTTCTCTGTCCTGAAGAATTTCCCATATCTGAAAACTGTGATTTGTAGCTGGACAACTTGCAGAGCTGCAGTTATATATAACTAATCATCACCATCTCATCAAACAGATGTAGTTTTAAGTGTGTTTAAATTTAGTTTAATCACATTTTAGTTGTCACTGAATTTACAAACCAAACAAGCACATACTATAGATAAAATTACCTGTTACAAAACCCATATTACACAACACACACACAGTAAAAACACCTGTGACTTTGATAAACTATCAACATGATCTGTGTGTGTTTGTATTTTCCCACAACACTTGCTCTTTACGACACACTTCCGGTCCAAACACAGAGTTGCCGTGGCAACATTGCATGCCACCAAGCAGTTGTAGGTAAAGTGAAAGTGGGTGGTGTTCCTTTGACCTGAGTTACCTTTGTATTGTAGTCACAGCAACTCCATAGGTGTGTGTGTGTGTGTGAGAGAGAGAGAGAGAGAGAGAGAATGAGAGAGACAGAGAGAGAGAGAGAGAAAGAGAGAGAAAGAGAGAGAAAGTACATTCCTGAGGACACACCCAGGGTCTCCCTTGCTGTGTTGTTGCTGACGTTGGTGTTGCCATGACGACCAGGTGCGCCTCTTTGTTGATTTGGGGAATCCGTCTGTCAGCTCCAGCCTAATGAAAGAAGTGTGTGTGTGTGTGTGTGTGTGTGTGTGTGTGTGTGTGTGTGTGTGTGTGTGTGTGTGAGTGTGTGTGTGTTTGGTGCTAGATAAAGGACATCCCTCAGATCACAGCGCCCTCTAAAGGATATCTAGCAGACATGTTACCATGTAGTAGTGAGAGAAACACAAGGCAATATGATCACTCTAAACACTTCAGTCTTTTTTTTTTATTGGGTTTTTATTTTAAGTAAATTCCACATATTCTGATTTCATACACATTTCATCTCTCTTATTCAAAACTGTTTAGACATTTATAAATGTTTGACTAGTAGTCACACTTACAAATGTATAAATTTCACTGCATTAGAAACCATGTCAAACCAATTTACAATTATTTTAAAGGAAGAAAGCACAAACAGGTTTTTCAGGAACAACATTTATTTAAAAAAATAAAGTATTTGAACACTCGCTAGTGGCTTCATTAAACAGGAAATGGAATCATTCAGTGCCCATAACAGATGGAAGTTTCCTCTAAGTTTCAACCAATAAAAGATGTTGGAAAACACTGGAAAAATCAGCCCTGGTCACCTCCATGCTTTACAGCCCATTCAGTGTAGTTTGGATGGACTTCTTCATCTGGCTTTCTCCTCAAATAGTAGTTTCTTCTTTTTCTCTTTTTAGCCCAAAACAAATAATGTTCTCCACCTTTGAACTTTTTAACTATATCCAGCAACAGATAAAAATATCTACTCACCATATCTTTTGGTGATATGGTGATTAGAGTGGCATTTGTGCTAATTAGAGATGAGCCGGATACTCGGCTGAAACGAGTATCCGGTACGGATAAAGCACTTCTGCCGAGTACGAATATTATACGAGTAATACGAGTCAATATCTGTGCTCAGATTGAATGAAAATCATCATTGGGTATCTGATTGTGTCAGCGTTCTGTGATAGGCTAGTCACAGCGCCCCTCCCCTACACACATACAGATGTATTGTGTTGCTGTGTGTCGCTCTGCTCACTCACAGTTACACACAGAACAGCTCTCTGTCTCTCCCTCAGTCACTCGGGTTCGCGGGTCTTTTCCGTTAACGTTTAGGCTTCAGCTTTTTACTTCGGGTTGTAACGTTAATAATACGTACTTACTAACCAGTAGAGTTCTGGTAAACGTGGGTTCGTTCAGACGTGGTGCTTGCTTGGTAGAATGCGACTCGCATTTCGTCTCTGCCTGTCGGAGATTTTTTTCTTTGTTAAACCTTCAGCTGTCTCTAACCAGTAACCAGACACTGAGTGTCTGACACGTTTTTGCTGTATTTCATAAAAACATAAAGGTAGTAAGCTAGTGTTATAAATATTACAAATTAATTCTTACCGGTTAAATCCCCGCCCATTTCAAGACAAGCCCTACTTCCGGGTTAGGCCCCACCCACTCCGAGTACGGATACAGATACAGATAATTCATATGGTTAACAGATACGGATACAGATACAGATAATGCTGTACTTGCTCATCCCTAGTGCTAATTATAATGCTTTCATAAAACAGTTTTACGTCCTTCTTCTTAGTCATTTTAGCCATTACTTTTAACCACCTGCTACCAATATAATGTATAATGATTGTATGTAGCAAATAACCTTCAATTTTAAACAACACATGGTGAATTTCTCTACATACTGTATGTTAGACAAATAAAATTAGATGCTTCTTTGGTCTTGACTACTTGCTTTGTCCAGAATACTCACTGGGTCCATTCATTGTTTGGTTTTTTTTTAAAAAAAAACACTTAATTATTGGTGGCTTCTGCACTGAACTAATCCACATTATCTCTTTATAGCATGTTTGTAGTCAATAAACGTTCAAATTACCTGAAACCTGTTAGTGCATAAAACCAAATATTGTGCTAACTCTATCCTATCCATTCCTGATAGACAAAGACATACTCAACACTTCTGACCTCAAGCGCCATGAACGTGTGTGTTAACAGGAGTTTCTCAGTGTGCGTCGCCCTCTGGTGGTGATTTTCAGCGGTGCCGTTTAAAGACTAGAATAATGAGATTAGAATAATAAATACACTCAAGGATATGAGTAAATAAATACACACAAAAGTAAGCAAACACACACGCGCACGCACGCACGCACACACACATATAAAGATATTTAGATTTTGGAAGAACAGAATGAAGAAATACAAAGAATATTCCATGCTTTTGTGTGGTGCAAATATTTATTAAAAATAGAAATAAAAAAAGGAAAAGAAAAGTATAAAACATATAAATATATAATAATGAAAATATTTGTAAACATATAGTATAATAGTTAAAATAATAGAAACATAGAACATGCCACTAAAAGTAAAGCAAACTAAAAAACAGGTGTACAGTATTTTACTACTGCTGTACAGCTCAGTTGCTCCTCTAGGGGGCGACGTTTTCACACAACTCTACTTATCTGTCTCACACACACACACACACACACACACACACACACACACACACACACACACACACACACACACACAAACATACTTCAAACATCCAGACCTAACAGTTTACTGATGTCTCATTTGTCTCTGACATCAAAACGCTGGGAGATGATCTTTGACCTTTTACAGGAGTAAATAAGGCCATTGTCTGGGTTTGGGGATTCTGAGTGCACACTGGTGAACTGTCTCACACACACACACACAGACACACATACACATACTCACATAAACACACACAGGATTTTATAGTTTAGTCTAGGAGGGACATAAACTCTGCTGCATATATTCACCATCATCACTCTTAATATTTGTCGTTTTATGACAACACTAGAAAGCACACTCACACACACACACCACTTTCCTGTTTGATGGACATCTAAACTCTTCTGAAACACTGAAACATTACAGAAGTTTTGTTTAAACATTCTGATGAAGCATATCAAGCTCTCAGCTTTACACTGTAGGATCTTTGATGTTTGGGCTGATCTTTGGTTGTAAATTAAGATGAACAATCTTCCATCCATCCATCCTTTTTCTATAGTGCTTTTCCTACACAGGGTGCCAAACAACTGCATGGCACATTCACACACACTCACAAAATTCAAACTCTGCAAACATGCTAAAAGCTGCCAATTGAATGACTGCAAACTTACTTTGTAAATGTTTCTGTTAATGCAATAATTTAGATGACATTGTGAACTTGTTATCATACAATCTTTTATAAAACAAGATTTTATTGGGAACTTGGTACAATGCGACAAGTATTTGCAATCTGACTTCAAAGAGCACAGTCCTCATTCTCATTTCTGCAGGGGACAGACTTTTCCAGAACAACAGATATGCTCCCTATGTAGGGACACTCCTGCAAAATGGAATGTATAAATGAGGGGTTTACTGAAAGGATTATTATAACAATATAATGCATAATAGAGAGAGAGAGAGAGAGAGAGAGAGAGAGAGAGAGAGAGAGAGAAAGAGAGTGTGTGTGTGTGTGTGTGTGTGTGTGTGTGTGTGTGTGTGTGTGTGTGTGTGTGTGTGTTGTTTCTCAGTCAGCTGAGCCACATTCCTTAAGATCAAACTAGAAAAAGCAGACTTAGAAGTGGGAAGTTAAAACATAGAATAATGACATTGTTGAGCTCCATGATTTTGAGCTACAAAGTGGGGGGGGGGGGGAGGATACAGATTCTTCCAGCACAAATGTAGGCAGCTAACTGTGATGTGTGCTGTATTAACCTCCTCAAAGCAGCTACAGAATAATTCACTTAACAGCAAAGAAGTCACCCGCTGAACACTGACTGAGAAGACCTTCCTAACTTTTATTTGTTTTCCTAGTTGGAAATTCTTTTTTTTGGAAATCACAAGCTTTAGACCAACCCTAATTAATCCCTGTGTGTCAGAGGCGAGGTGGTGTCCTGCTGTCACACTCCACACAGAACATTTCTCAAAACCAACATGTCTCCAAACTTGACATCAGCTGCCATATGGTTTAAAGGAAAACTTTGGACACAAATTATAAACATCCACAATGTTCCTTTACTCCAAATATTACAAAATGGCATGTATTAGAGGTTACTGTGGGATGATTTACACATACACATACAGATACATTACTATTAGATTTGTCTCATAGCTTCAGTGAAAAACATCAGAACTAATCTTTGATAAACACTGAGGTAAAAGGGACAATTTTATTTTTGACTGTTCTGCTGCTTGTTACTTTGTGATATGTGTGTGTTTGTGTGTGTGTGTGTGTGTATACTGTATATACTAAAGAATCTGTACCCATTTCCTAACTTTAGTACCATTTAAAGAGATACAGAATGTGAGAAACAGACAGACAGACAGACAGACAGACAAAGGGAGAGTGAAACCTCAGTGAAATGACTCAAGGACAGAGAGACACACAGATGGAGGTGGACAGATGGAGAGACAGTTGTTCCACAGCAGCTGCTCTGATTCCTGGTACACTCAGCTTTCCACACTGAGCTAACATTTTCACGATAAAATCTCAGCCTGTGGTGTCACACAGAGGGACAAAAGACAGACAGAGAGACAAGAAGTGAGAAAGAAAGAGATACAAAGGTGAGTAACACTCTTGTCTCTTCATCAGACCAGTTCTAAACTTGTTATAAACATGTTTCAGCATGTGTGAATTTACTGTTAGTTAATTAAGTGTGTGTGTGTGTGTGTGTGTGTGTGTGTGTTTGTGTGTGTGTGTGTGTGTGTGTGTGTGTGTGTGAGAGAGAGAGAGTGAGAGAGCGGGTATGTGAATCGGTTCAGTCGCGTGTCCGAGCAAAGAGGAAACTTGCGACAGGGGAGGGGGTGCCGGTGGGTGAGGGGCAGTTTGGGGGGAAGGGGAGTGGAGAGGTAGTATGGGGGAGGGTGACATGAAATGATGGTCTCTTACTTTTCTTCTTCTTTTGTTCTGAAAGTGGGCTTTTCCATTCTCTCAGAAAGATTTCTAAGCTTAAAGGTGAATAAGTAGTTGAAATGTTTATTCGTTCTTGTACATAGAACCCTAGTTAAAGCAGTACCTAGTTACTTATTTTATTTGTATTAATTCATTCATGAGTGGGTCACATTGACTCTGGGTAGTACATTTACCCCACACCTCTGGGGTTGGTGGTTTGATTCTTGTCCCTGCTTTGTGTCTATGGAGTTTACATCTTCTCCCTGTGTTTCAGGGGTCCTCTCTGGACACCCAGTAACCTCCCACAGTAAAGGCATGTGTTGTAGCCTGACTGTAATTTATTAGTGTTGTTTAATTAACATGTTATGTGTTAGGCTTTGTACTAGTTTATTCTCAGATTAGTAAAGAAAGCTAAGTGAACTAGCTACATAGATACACCCACCAGAGGCATCAACAATCTCAGCTACTCACTTTTTAGTAGTTGTCTACATAACGTCTCTGTATAAGAATAAATCCATCTTGTCTTATATACAAGATCAGATAAAACCATGCTCATAAGTTTTTCTTCCATTTTACACATCAAGTGAATGAACTAACTGAACTCTAACTGCATGAAGGTAAAGCTGTGAGTGAGGAACTGATGAAATGTCGGAACATGCGTGCAGTTAATCTGGACAAAGGAATCTTCTGGATTTGTTGCTTTAATGTAAACATTAAAATTTCATATAGAATTGACAAAATCTAACTACCCTCCCCTTTTTCTCTCTCTCTCCCCATAACTCTCTCTCCCTCCATCTCTCTTTCTCTCCATCTATCTCTCCCCATCTCTCTCTCTCTCTCTCTCTCTCTCTCTCTCTCTCTCTCATCACTCTCTCCCCATCACTCTCTCTCTCCATCACTCTCTCCTTCTCCCTTCATCTCTCTCTCTGACTCTCTCTCCCAGCTGCTTGTGGTCAGTATATTTTCCAAACTGAGGTCATCACTTAAGTTTTTGTAAGATGTTATAAATAAGAGAATAAAGCAGTTTGTGGTCAGCAGCTGGTGAATCATAAAACCAGGGCTGTAACGGTACATCGCTAAAAACAGTACACCGTAATAATTACATGTGAACCTGCTGCATGGAGACATTTACTGACATGCAACACACACTACACTTTGGGATTAATGCCAAAGCTTTCCTTGCATTGCAATTATTGTTACAGTTTTCACACAGTTTAAACACATTTCACTGAGCTTTTCATTTTCTGTCTGATGATAAATGAATAAATGAGGATATGTTAAATATGTATCTGGTTCCGGCAAACATCTTCAAGCACATGGACACACTGTTTCCAGAGATGTGTGTAAGAAATTGTCAAAACCTCTAACTAGTTAAGGCTATGTTACTATGTTATTCTATAAATACTATAAATAAGTTCACATTTATTCAGAAATACAACCATTATTAAAATCAATAAATCAGCAATATAACACTGTTAGCTAACCAGCTATGTGAAATGGTGTAATCCTAAATGAACACATAAATAAATCAAAAATGTAAAAGGTAATCAGACGGTGAAGCGACAACAGGAACAAAAAACACAACAGAAAGTTCAGAAACACATCAACACAAACTCAAATTGGAAACAAGAGGTCCTTATAACCAACAAATAATCATTGATTGATACGGGTAACTGTGTAAAGAAAATTGTACTTCTTCAGTGTAGTTAGCCTCGCAAAATATGAGCATTAATGAAATAATTTGATCACTTGATTTGTTTAGGTTTAGTTTTCCTCTAAACATTCTCCAGTTCTCCATTTTCCACACACTGTAGCCAATCAGAAACAAGCATGTGATGTTGAATAAAACATTTTTCTGTTTGTCTTTTTGGTTGTATTGTTGCATTTTAGTTGTGTTTTGCACTTACTGTACAGCCCACCGAACCGAAGGAACGTTTATCAGTGTAATAAGACGATGGGGAACATCATGGCACATTCGCTGACATTACACTACGCCATTCACTGTCAGCTCATTAAAGTGTTTTATGACTTTAAATGTCTTTACTGGTTCAGTTCAGAGGAGACATGGACAGATGGAGGGAATGATGGAAGGAATGAGGAGGGAATGAGAGAGGGAGGGGTGCTGACTTGGCATTTCATGAAAGGTAACATAATTAGATGTTTGGTTAAATGAAAGCCACACATCCTGCATCCCCACAGTTTCTATGTTAACTATAAAAATAAGATTAATAAATAGGATTAAAGAAATTTTAAAAGGAACACAGAAGGTTTGCTTTACTAAGGTTATGATTAGTGTTAGATTTACAGGAGAGAGAGAGAGAAAGAAAAAGAGAGAGAGAGAGAGAGAGAGAGAGAGAGAGAGAGAGAGAGGGAGAGAGCGCTCAAGCGGTTAAGGCTCTGGGATCAGATGATCGGGGTTTAAGCCCCAGCGCTGCCATTGTTGGGCCCTTAACAAGGTCCTTAACCCTCTGTGCTCCAGGGTCACTGTATCATGGCTAACCGTGTGCTCTGACCCCAACTTCCAAAGTTAGGATATGTGAAGAAAGAATTTCACTGTGCTGTAATGTATATGTGAAAAATAAATGCTGTTTCTTCTTTTGTTAGCAAAAAGTTAGCCAGCTGACTGTGATGAGCGGTGTGTATTTCCCTCCTCAGAACCTTGTTACAGATTTAAATTTACATCCAGAGTGACCTACAGCAGTGCTTTTGAAATCTCACTCTCATTCTCACTCATTTTCTACCACTTATCAGAACTACCTCGGGTCACGCGGAGCCTGTGCCTCTCAGGCGTCATCGGGCATCAAGGTAGGATACACCCTGGACGGCGTGCCAACCCATCGCAGGGCACACACACTCTCATTTACTCACGCAATCACACACTAAGGACAATTTTCCAGAGATGTCAATCAACCTACCATGCATGTCTTTGGACTGGGGGAGGAAACCGGAGTACCCGGAGGAAACCCCCGAGGCACGGGGAGAACATGCAAACTCCACACAAGGCGGAGGCGGGAATCGAACCCCCAACCCTGGAGGTGTGAGGCAGGTCTGAGGTGTGCCCCCCTAGGAACTGAAACATATTTGTCTAAATTAAATAGACAACAATATTTGCACTTTTACTTATTACTATGTTTTGTTTAGCTCTTGTTTGATAAAGAGCTTAGCTCCTCCTACTGCTTGGAAACAACCAGTCAGATCCTTCTGAAACTAGTTTTAAACAACTTTCATCCACTGGAAACATCTGTGTGTCCCTCCTGCACACTGAAATACCTCTGCTGTTTCTCATTTAATCTGTCTGTGTGTGTGTGTGTGCGTGTGTGTGCGTGTGTGTGTTGTGTGTGTGTGTAATACATCCACCACAAATATATTTGTCTTTTAATATAATTAAGGCTTGTGTGTGTGTGCGTGATGTAATCCAGAGTTTCCAGGAAAAAAGGACAGCAGAGGCTCTCTCTCTCTCTCTCTCTCTCTCTCTCTCTCTCTCTCTCTCTTTCTCACACATTCTCACAAACAAGTACAAGTACTTCTGCCCAAGGTGGGTGGCCGAACAGTACTTCCTATAGAATCTACACACACACACACACACCACACACACGCACACCCATAGAGTCCCCCCCACACACACACACACATACACACACAGAGGTAACAGTATCAGCAACAGCTGCATAGGTATGAAGAAAAACAAAGTGATATCATTGAGGTCATTTAAAGTTTATCACTGAACACCAGACTGTGCCATGCTAGACACGGGGGTGTGAGGATGGTGGTACAGTCCTGTATACTGCAGTAACAGGGTCAGTCATCCTGTGTAACTTCTGTTTCACTAATCAAGGACTTCTTGTATGACATTAATAGCCTTAGGGAGCCCCAACAAATTCAATAGTCCAAAGAAAAACACCAGCTCAGGAAAAGGAAGTTGCTTCACTCGGCTTCCTATGGAAGTGTAATTATTGTGCTAATCTGTATGTGTTTTTAAAGAGGCCAGACCATGAAGAGTAAATTCTGACAGTTATGAACAGTGAGTTCAGTCTCAGTTCATGTTGTGATGTCAGATCTTGTTTGTTTGCTTTGTTTGTGAATTGAATCTAAAATGGTATGAATAACATTATTTTATGCTGTTATCTGTTACTCTGATAATCTCAGACTTAATTAATGAATGTTTCTTATTATGTATTTTAAAGTTTGCGAAATTTTACAAGCCTCCAGAATATGGGAATGTCACCTTATACCAGGGGAATCAATTATTTCATTCCCACAATATACAAAGACATCTTTGTACTTCACTATCAGACACAAAACTATTGCCAACACAAACACATGTAGAGTATATAATGGTGGTCAGGAAAGGCATTTTATAGTGGAGGTGCTGGAATTTTAAGCAGCATATAAGTCTCATAAGCTATGAAGTGATGTTGATTAATTTTTTACAGCAACACTGGATATGCGTGACTGTACCTTGATTATTGTGCTTGTTCATATATTCTCGTTCCTAGAACAGATCGTTCATTATGTAAAATGAATCAATTCAACATGTAATTATTGACAAACCACTATGGTATCAGAGGGACACAATATTAAACATGAAAAGCTGCTTAAAATACTTAAGTGCATCTGTTTAATTCTGGTGTTCTGTGCTGCCACGTTGATTTGCCATCCATCTGTTAACTGGGAAGGAATTTGTAGGTTGCAGACGATAAGTTGCGACTTTGAGTTGAACGCAGCATTAGCATGTGGTGTAGTATTTTAGGCTGTAGTGCAGTCTTTTTGGATGTTATATAGTATTTTATGCTGTATTGTAGTCTTTTCAAGTGTGGTACAGTAATCAGGGTGTAGTGTAGTGCAGTACTTTAGGTTGATTAGTATTTTAGTCTGCAGTCTAATAGTGTGTGTGTGTGTGTGTGTGTGTGTGTGTGTGTGTGTGTGTGTGTGTGTGTGTGTGTGTGTGTGTGTGCTTCCCTCCCCCACATTGTTTCAGTTCACATTGCTGTAAGAGGATGCCGGCTCTATCACACAGAGCTGCTATTATTGTGCAGAATTAACACTTTTATGCTTTTATCCCTAACTCACCTGCCCCAGGGTGGGTGTGGGAGAATAGGAGTAACAGGGGGTTAATTGGGGTGGAGTCACAGTTATATCCATCATAATTAGAACTCCACTCAAAAGATTTACAGGCTTTAGTGTGGATCTCAGTTCTGTTTTTCTTTTGCACCTGTAGATATTTAGCTTATTTAATGCTTTCATGCTATACTTATTAAATGTTTAACTGAATACTTTATTTAATACAGCAATGAATGTTTTAACATTAAAACGAGACTGTTGTTGGGTTTCAGTGTAAACATGAAATGAGTTTTGGTGTGGATCTGTTAAAAGACTGTTAAAGAATTGAAGTGTTTAAGACTCTGCATTAGCAAGCTGTAATGCTCATATACACACAGCATGCAGTCTGGTGTGTGTGTGTGTGTGTGTGTGTGTCTGTGTGTGTGTGTGAGTGTGAGTGTCTTTCCTCTTTGTATTTTCCCCGTTAAGCTGCCAGTCATGACAGAATGGAAACTTCTTGAGTGGCTGCATTTGTAATTTGTGCATGAGTGTATCTGCAGGTAGAGCTGAAACAAATCACACACAAACACACAGACTCCAAATCCTGCTGTCATTTCCCAGTTGACCTCAGGTCAGTCTGAAAGGTTTTGAAACAAACCCAGTAGAATTAGGTCCCAGGATTAAGACACAGCCCACGGACCATATTAAGCAGAAAGAGCGTGAGACAGGGAGAGGGAGACAGGGAGAGGGAGACAGGAAGACAGGAAGAGGGAGGCTTCTGGTCTGTGTGTAGCCTGTATTCAGAGCTGAAGAATGGACTTTCCTGCTAACAGTGTAGGATTTTGATGGATGTGTGGGCAGGGTCTGGTGTGGGGGTTGCCTTGGTGACGTGGAGGGGTGGAGTCGAGGGAGTGGACAGATGCAGTGGGGGATTTTCTCAGTCAGTGTGTGTGAGGGAGCCGTGTGCTCAGGACTTGGGTATGGACACAGAACATACACACTGAACAGGTCAGACTTCTGATTATTCAGGGAACTGCTTTCACTTTAAAATTCATAGATGTTTGACTTGATATTTGACTTGTCCATTTGACTTGACTGGATACTAGTCTTTGATGATTGATTTTACTTTGATTTGACTTTCTAGTGTTTTAGTTGTGTTTTGGAAGTGCCTGAAGCCTCTTAAACAATCTAAGCTGTGTGTAGTGTTACAAGAGTGTAGGCTTGCATGAGCAGTCATAGTACATATGTAGTGTGATTGTGTAGTGCATTATAATTGTGTGACTGTGTAGTGCATTATAATAGTATGTAGTGTGATTGTGTAGTGTGTTATTGTAGTATGTAGTCTATTTGTATAGTGCACTATAATAGAATGTTGTGTGATTCTGTAGTGTGATTCTGTAGTGTGATTGTGTAGTGTGCTATTGTAGAATGTAAGGTGATTGTGTAGTGCACTATAATAGGTGTGATTGCATAGTGTGACTGTGTTGTAGTTGTGTCTAGTGTGATTGTGAAGTGCACTATGATGGTGTGCATTGTGATTGTGTAGTGCACTAAAATAGTGTGTAGTGTGATTGTAGGGATTTCGTGTGATTGTGTAGTGCACTATAATAGTGTGTAGTGTGATTGTGTAGGGATTTCGTGTGATTGTGTAGTGCACTATAATAGTCTGTAGTGTGATTGTGTAGGGATTTCGTGTGATTGTGTAGTGCACTATAATAGTGTGTAGTGTGATTGTGTAGTGTTACTGTGTTGTGTTGTAGTAGTGGCCAGTGTTATTGTGTAGTGTATTATAACTATGTATAGTGTGTGTTTAGTGCACTCTAATAGTGTGTAGTGTGATTGCATAGTGTGACTGTGTATTGTGTTGTACTATTGTCCAGTGTTATTGTGTAGTGCATTATATTGGTGTGTAGTGTGATTGTGTAGTGCACTCTAATAGTGTGTAGTGTGATTGCGTAGTGTGACTGTGTATTGTGTTGTAGTAGTGTCCAGTGTTATTGTGTAGTGCACTATAATGGTGTGCAGTGTTATTGCATAGTATGATTGTGTAGTGTGCTATTGTAGTATGTAGTGTGATTGTGTAGTGTGTTATAGTAGTGTGTAGTACTGTACTGCTATGTAACTTTATGTAACTTTATTTACAAAACATCCACTACATTTAGCTAAAATATTCATTTCTGCTTTGTGTGGTGCTACAGTGTAGTGTTGGAGTATTTTAGTATTAAGATAATGTTTAAGTGTGTAGTATTATAGGGTGTAGTGTAAAATATTAGGGAGTAATGTCATGTTTAATCTGTAGTGTAGTATTGGATGGTGTAGTATAATATATAGTCTTATACACACAAACACACACACTACACACACACACACACACACACACACACACACCCACACACACACACACACACACACACAGACAACATCTATCTCTCTGAGCTATGCATTGACTCCCAAAAGCTGTCTATTGGTCCCCCTCAGCTCTCCTGGTGTGCGAATGTGTGTGTGTTGTGTGTGTGTATGTGTGTGTGCGTATATGTTTAGTGTATCCAGAATGTCTGTAATGTGTGACTTCCTCTGTGTGAGTGTATGTTTTATCCTTCCCATCGTGAACAGAAATTTAACTTTAACATTTAACTTGAACTTTAACAGAATAAAAATCTATAAATGTTTCAACACACTATATACTATTTTGGTCTATAATTTATTAACAGATTTAATCTGACACCAGGGATCAGTCTTGATTTAAAGATGTCTAAAGGTTTGGCACACCTGTAGACACCATTTGACTTAATACAGGAGCTGATTCTGAGTAAAGACCATGTCAAACACACACACACATACACACACACAGACACACACAAGCACACAAACACACAAATATATTCTGTCTCTGTCTCACACATACAGTAAACATACACACAAGCACAAAAACACATATATTCTGTTTATGACTCACACACATACAGTAAACATACACACAAGCACAAAAACACACATATATTCTGTCTCTGTCTCACACACATACAGTAAACATACACACAAGCACAAAAACACACATATATTCTGTCTCTGTCTCACACACATACAGTAAACATTACACACACACATAGCTACAGCTGTGAGAATCAGCACAACCCATTCACTTCCTGATGAATGAATAGATGATGGCTAGATTGCGAAGCAGGATAATGATGGCTGGCTAACCTAGATGGATAGATGGAAATACATATGGGAAAAATATAGATGGGTGGATAGATAGATGGATGGATTATATATGGGAAAAAGATAGATGGATGGATAGATGGATGGAGGAAGATATATGTGGGAAAAAGAAGGACAAATGAATGGATGGATGGAAAACTGGATTTAAGTATGGATGTATATGTTAGTGTCTGTCCATCGTTTACTCCATGACACACACACACACAGCAGGTGCTGCAGACACTTTTGATAAAGTTCAAAATTCTGTAAAATCTCTCTCTCCCAGCTGAGAAAACACCAGAACACTCTTCTCTGTCATCCTGAACACACACACACACACACACACACCACAGATCTGATTTCCACCCTTTCTGCATAAGAACCCTGTAATCTACAGAGCTCTCTCTCTCTCTCTCTCTCTCTCTCTCTCTCTCTCTCTCTCTCTCTCTCTCTCTCTCTCTCTCTCTCTCTCTCTCTCTCTCTCTCTCTCTCTCTCTCTCGCTCTCTCTCACTCTCTCTCTCTCTCTCTCTCTCTCTCTCCCTCTTCCTCTGTGTGTGTTTAATTATATCGTTCTTCGGTTCTGCTTTTCTTCCATTCCTGTGCAGATCTGACACACACTGACCTGCACACGGGCAGAAAATAGGTGCAGAAAAAAGCAAGGTCATAGCAAAAAGAAAAGAAGGTAGGACAGAGGAAAGGAAGAAGAAGAGATAGACAGGAGGACAGCCAAGAAAGAGATGATCACAAAGAAAGACAATACACTAACACACACCAACACTACTGTTGTGCCCTTGAGCAAGGCCCTTAACCCTCATTGCTCCAGGGTCACTGTATCATGGCTGACCCTGTGCTCTGACCCCAAATTCCAAAGTTATACGAAGAAAGAAAGAAAGAATTTTACTGTGACAAAATAAAGGCTTATATTCAATACTATACACGTATTGACAGGTACATCAACACGTTAACTAACACTACACTAATACACTAACACACACCAATACTAATCTAACACACACCAAGAGAACACCAACACTGCACTAACAGACACTAACTCTACACTGCACACACTAACACACACTAAAATTGCACTCACGCAGCAACTCTACACTAACATACTCTATCACACACCACTTTACACTAAATGAGAGAATAAAAGAAGCAAAGGAGGGATAATGAATGATAGATGATGGATGACATGTTATTGTGGTTCTGATTTAAAGAGATTACAGAGGTTTAGAAGAAACCTGAGACTTTTAATCTCTTTGTATGTGTGTGTGTGTGTGTCTATGTGTGTGTGTTTCTGTGTGTGTGTTTCTCTGGGTGTTTCTCTGTGTGTGTGTGCGTTTCTGTGTGTATGTGTGTGTGTATGTGTGTGTGTATGTGTGTTTCTATGTGTGTGTGCGTGCGTGTGTGTGTGTGTGTGTGTGTGTGTGTAGAGGCAAACATAAACACTGTTATCAGCTGCAGACAAATCAGTGCTCCCTGTAGGAGGGAATTAAATTACACACACACACACACACACACACTCACGTTACACAAATGTCACATTTTGTTCTGTGTTTAAAGCGATCAAGGTTGTAACCTTCACCCTACAAAGGCATGTAGTGTGCATTTGGAATGAGACAAAAGTTACAGTGGTTGCTTCCTGACAGTTTTAATTATCAAGCTTTTAAGTAGTGAAGTAGCATAGTGGTGATGTCATGGATATATGTAAATGAATGTGCTCTGTTAAAGGAGTGAAGAGTCTATCAGTCGATGTCTTCAATCGTTAGTGACTCATGGTGAGTGAGTGAGTTAGTGAGTCCTTTTAAAGTGACTGTTTCTAACATTTCCCTTTGAAATGAATCTAAAGCATTCCTCCCTCTGCCATCTGTAGGCTACAGTTATTATTCAGTCACATCACTGGTCTTAAATTCAAGTATTTCATTAGTATTTCATTTTCACTTTTACACTCTAAAATGACTCATGAACTCAACTTTCCCGAAAATGATGAGAGAGTTTTGTTTGATTTAATCCGAAACTAATCTTACTTTCTCTGTGTGTGCTTCTGTAGGAGAGACGGCCATGATCTCACTCCCACAGTAGGATGTAGGAGAAAAGTAGAAGAAGAGAAAGAAGAAGGAAGGAAAGAGAGACAACAAGAAGAACAACAGGATTATTATATCTATAGAAAAGAAGACAAAAAGGGAGACATTAATCATTGAGTGTTGTGATTTGGGACACAACCTGGAGTGGCTGGTTCACTCTCCACTTTTTCCACCGCCCTTCCTACTTTTTTCTGCCTCCCTATCCAGACCTGCACACTCTTTTACTCAGGATTGGCCATACACACCCCTTCTGACATCATGTGTCATGTGATTGTGACGTGCCGCTCGATGCTCTGGACGCTCCTCAGTATCGCCGCGGCCTTCAGCGAGCTCATTGCTTTCCTTAGCACTGATTGGCTGGTGGGGTTCCCACGCGTACCTGATTCTGCCCTGGAGGCATCCAGTGAGGCCTACCGCCCCACACTGGGGCTTTTTGGGCGGTGTGTTTTTGTGGGCAGAGTCATGTGTGGCCCTTACGCACTGACATTCAATGAGATAGCGAGTGGATTCTGGAAGGTGGCAGCCATTTTTCTGGCGACTGGAATCCTGCTTCTCAGCGCTGTGGCCTTCACCTCCATTTTCACCATCTGCTTCCAGAGCATCATGAGGAAGAGCATCTTCAATGTGTGTGGACTACTGCAGGGCATTGCAGGTACACAAACAAACACATGCTCACACATATACTCATGTACACATGCAGCTACAAGAGCAGCCACACTCACATTGAGCAGACACTGTACATTTTGTACACCTTGCGGATTAAAAGCTTTGGCAACTAGAGGGCAGGTCAGCGTAGTCCATTGGGTTCCATATCAACCTGTAAATTTGTTCAGTGATATTCATGGTAATGGTAACATGAACGCTGTGGATGTGTTCTTCATGGAGTATTCAGAGTTGACTTATGTAACTGCTGAAGTCACTGTTCAGAATATTAAAATCAACTGCATGTAGATCACAACAAAGATTTTTTCCTGAGTAAAAGCAGCTGAACAAAACCGACAACTTTTTTTTGTCTTTGCTGTCAAATGTAATATGACGTCTCATAAAAGCAAGACAATTTACAAATGAAAAATAAAGAAATGTGATGTGATATACTGTGTGATTACAAATACGGCAAGGATTGTAATGAATCTTATAGAAGTCTACGATATCTATCTATCACCACATATATAATCCTATACATTTCCTAGAAACCCTAGATTCTCTTTCATATTTTTATCACACTCTGCCTGTTAATTGTGTGCACAACTTAGTAAAACCACACTATACTAAATCCTGGACTAAATTAAACATGTCTTAAAATGATGTATGTTATTTTATGACACATTTAATTCACTGCCCTGTTAATAAAATAAGGCCAGTGTTTCTGTTCATTTGGTGCAGCTCAATTCGAAGGAAAGCTGAATGATCCATGATCTGCTACACATACAGCTCACTTTCAGGTGATTCATATCCACTAAAATGCATATGACCTAGAGACAGACAGACAGACATTCAGTCAGACAGACAGGTTAATTATACTGTAAGTAGGGTGATGTCACTCCAGACCTTCCTCCTGTTTAAACATTTACTACTGCAATAAAACACCAGCTGTTAAACTGTGTGTGTGTGTGTGTGTGTGTGTGTGTGTGTGTGTGTGTGTGTGTGTGTGTGTGTGATTCACTAACAATGACCTCATAGAGGTCAAAGGTCAAACCCACAGCTCTTTTTAACTCTATAGCAATTTAAAGTGATTCATAATATTTTCACTCTTGTGTCATCTCCATTAGGGATTTTTTTCTGTGTGAGTGTGAGTGTGTGTTTGTGTGTGTGTGTGTGTGTTAGTCACTTGAGAGGCTGAGCTTATTTTGGTGTTTGTTCCAGAATATTCTGACAGGGAGAATAAACTGACCTTTAAATGTAGTCAATTCCACTGAGGTGTGTGTTGCATTCTGGGTATCATCAACTCTCACATTAAGCTGTGCAGCCATTTCCAACAGAGAGCACTAACTTTTCTCCAAGTTTCCACCGCAATAAAGTGTTGATGTGTCCATGAGTCTTGCTTGAACAGTTTAAATAGACAGTGTTTTTGTGCGATTCAGTCATGATTTCATCTACCCTCTAAATCACACAGTTTCCATAAAACATAGAAATAATAATAATACAATTTTATATTATTTATGGAATCATGGAAGAATTTTTTTATATATATTAATCCTTAGGTTTTTTACTCTTACTCAAGTAACTATTAAGATTGTTACTTTTACTCTTACTTAGGTAAATATTTCCAAAAGTACTTGTACTTTTACTTGAGTACAGATTTTGGATACTCTACCCACCTCTGGTTATAACGTAATTGTTACTGGAGTATGTCTGAGATTTTAGTACCGTCTAAATCCGTCATGTCAAGTAATCCCATATACATGCATTGGAAAATATCATACCGTATTTTACCTTCTATAAAATCAGAAGTAGAAATAATCCCAGGTATAGAAGTATACCTCATTTGTATTGATGAAGATGTTGATAAAGATTCCACTATATTCTGTAAGAAAAGGTGCTTTGCTCTTTTTCGTCAGTTAAAAGGTTTTCTTCAGTTACTCCAAGAAGTTTTTTTATCTTCTCACAATCAAAAATTTTGAGTTAAAAATACAGAACAGTTAAATACAGATAGTAGCAGAGAACATTTACATTTTCCTTGGATGTGGACAGTCAGAACAAAGCATTATGTTGTTTTTAACATCCATGCGATTGATCTATAAAGTGGAAAAAAAACAGACATTGCTAAGTGATATATTATCCTTCATAAAACAGTGAATATACCTGTATGTGGATTAGCCTGAAGCAAATACTTATATATAAGTATATAAATATACACCATCATTTATTTAAAGATGCTGTTTATAATTTGAGCAGCGATGTTGATTAGAAATTACTTGCTGAGCTTAGGGTTGAGGAGAACGTCCTGAGTTAATGAATTGGATTTCTGACCTGAGGGGGTGTTTAACTTTTAGTTTTTCCTTATCAGATGTCAGAAATAGAAATTATGATGTTTAATGAAATGTTTTGGTCATGTGACCTAGTAATGATCAAACATGGCTGTGTACATTATTACAATAAAGGTCAAAACAATCAGTGTTTATTAAATTAGGTGAATGTTGTACAATGCACAGATAATTTACAGTGCGAAAGTGTGTACATCATCTCTGGGCAAATGCTTATCGCATATGAATCGATCATAACGCCGTCCAGCAACTTAACCATGTCCAGGATTTGGCCATATAGTATGAAAGTGATCAGGTCATTGGAGCCACACAAGCAGATGGTTTTAAGCTGTGCTTTGATAAGATAAGATAAGATTTATTAATCGTTGCAGGGAAAAATCACAGCAGCTCACAGACAATTATAGTGCAAGTATTAATGGCTTAAGTAGAAAGAAAATATATATATATAAAATAACAAAAGAAAAAGATAAGATATTGCACAATAATATCACTGTAATGCAGTGTTGTAAAGTCTGATAGCCACTGGTATGAATCACCTGCTGTATCACTCCTTCCTACACAGGGAGTGAAGCGGTCTGAGGTGAAGGAGAGCTACACAGGGTATCCACAGTCCCATACAAGGGGTGAAAGGTGTTGTTCATAATAGATTGAGTAAATAATAGATAAAAGTAAACAAAAATATGACCTGGATTACATAAAATATGCATGTTCGTGCACTGTAGACAAGCATGCTTTGTGCAGACCAGTGTGTTCTGTGTGGTGAGTTATTGGCAACAGAAAGCATGAAACTATTGAAATTCAAAAGGCATTGTGAGACAAAACACTCAAGCCATAAAGACAAGCCTGTTGTGTTTTTCACATAAATAAATGATTAAAAAACATGTGCACTGTTCAGGAACAAATAGAAACTTTGCTCATTGCCTTGCAAAATACAAAAAGGCCCATGTGACTACAGAGGATGTTTTTTTTTACCTCTGCAGTCGACAGGACCAGAGAGCTCCAGTCCAACTAGTCGAATCAACAAATATATCTTAACACCTTCCGGTTTCCTAATGAATTCCCCAGGCTTTGATTTTAGTTCTGTTCTTGTTTAGCTGAGTTAAATCTCATGTTATGTTTATCCATTTAATAATCATGCATTCTTTATATTCAGTATACAATTTGTAGTTCAATATCTGGGTCAATCATTGTTTTATTTCTTAGACTAGCTACATTCAAGGTACTCAGGGTTATGTGTATGTATTTATACAGCGGAACATTTTCACATTGACATGTGGTACAACATTAACAACTCTATATGTGAGTTGATTTATTTTCCATTATGTCAAGTAGTAAATGATTATCGTCTCATCTAATAACTTTATTAGGATTTCACTATGGATAATTATTAGTGATATTAATATTAGTATAGTTGCAGGTTACATATTTTAAAACAAGCAAACGAATACAGAACATGAGACTCAAAGTCAGAAAGTGCAAAAAGAAGAGTTACCAAATAAAAAACATAATAATCAGACACTGTACACTGTGAAACATTTTAAGATGGTTGAACTTAGAAGCAAAAGTTCCCCTGCTGCCTTAAAAACGTGCGTAAATTCAACTTAAAGATTAGTTTTGTTTCAATAATACATATACTATAATAAAAACAATCAAAACATTAAGTTTCAGTTTTCTAAACTGAAAAGAGAAAGAGAAGTTCACATAACTTAATCAGGCTATCATGTTTTACAGTATAATCATAAACATGAGCACTAGAGCATAACAATGTTTCATATCACAGTTACACTGAGCATACACCACACAAATTGTATGGGTGAAGTGACTCCATATATAGAGGCTGTGATTAGTGTAATGGAGTCCATGTGCATGCAATTAGAATGATGGTGAACGTGAATGAGTGTTTGTGATGGATGTTAAGTTGTGGATATGAATTCTATGCTACTCTGAGTTGTGGGATTGTGGTAGGCTAGTGGTTAAGGTGTTGGGCTACTGAATAGAAGGTCATTAGTTTGAATCCAAGGTCCACCAGGCTGCCACTGCTGGGCCCCTTAGCAAGACCATTAACCCCCAAATTGCTCACTTGTATGACATGAGATTAGAAATGTAAGTTGCTCTGGATAAGTGTGTCTGCTGAATGTTGTGGGTGTTGTACTCGGTGGCCTTGTACTTGTTCTGTGTGCATGTCAGCAATTTATTTCTTACAGTCTGGGACACTTCTGTGATGTGGTTGGCTAGTGACATCATCGGGCTGCTTTTCATTAAATTAATAGAAACAGAAAAATGTTTACTTTTTCACTGCACGCTTGTGTCACATCATGGGAAAGTCCCATCATGCTTTTCACTAGCCCAGTGGTGATATCATTGTGCGAGCACACACACAAACACACACACACACACACACACAATGATAATATGTATAGATAATCATATACACAGATGATCAGGCATGCACACAAACATACAGATATACACACACAGATAATCACAGTTAAATTAACACACAGAACAAATAAATACACACACATGAACACATACCAATATGAACACATATCTCACAGACAAATAATCACACACAGAGTAACATATACACATGTAATTTCACACACACATACACACAGTTTTCTTTTATGGTCATTCATCTGTACTCATCTCTACATTGCACCTCCTAGGATGCATGCTGCACCATAATCTGCCTGTGTTCTGTGCCCCAACTGACCTTTTGGGCTGTAAGCTGATCTGCAATTGGCCATTCACTGTGGTGCTCAAAACTGTGATTGTTTTATATAGCTATGTGTTTTGCAGAGCATAGTGATGATGATGATGATGATGGATGATGATGTTGATGATCAGTGAGTGTCGTCATTATAATTTCACTTTTGGAACTCTTAAAGAATTATAAATCATCCTGTCTCTGTACTCAGCAGTAATATGGAGCAGCTGTGTGTGTGTGTGTGTGTGTGTGTGTGTGTGTGTGTGTGTGTGTGTGTGTGTGTGTGTGAATTGAAACCATGCCTTCTATCAGTCAGCATTGGTTAGGCAACATGTGGAAAGAATTTATGACCTAGTTTTCATTTCCTCATCTAATACAGAGATAGAGACAGGGAGAGGAAAGGGACAGAGAGGCAAGAAGAGGTTAGACAGAGAGGCAAGAAGAGAGTGAGGCAGAAAGGCAGGAAGAGAGTGAGACAGAGAGAGAGGGAAAGAAATTCTGTTTTTCTTCTGCTAAAATTTAACTTGGAGTTATAAAGAGTGGCGTTGAGAAACAAAACACAATTCCCTATTTGCAGCTGGTTCTTCTCTCTCTCTCTCTCTCTCTCTCTCTCTCTCTCTGTCTCTTCCTGATCCTTGTTCATTTCCTGTGTACAGTGGTGTTAATTCTGTGTGTGTGTGTGTGTGTGTGTGTGTGCAGGTCTGTTCCTGATCCTGGGTCAGTTGTTGTATGCAGCAGGGTGGGGCAGTGAGAAGGTGAAGCAGTACTGCGGAGTAAACTCATCAGCATATAACCCAGCATTGTGCTCAGTGGGCTGGGCTTTTTACACAGCACTGCTCGGCACTGTGCTCAGCTTCATCAGCGCCGTGTTCAGCGCACAAGCCGAGATCGCCACGTCCAGCGACAAAGTCCAGGAGGAGATCCAACAGGGCAAAAACCTCATCTGCCTCCTCTGAGCGAGAACCACAGGAAAAACATAGGCCCTGATGTCAGTCATGTTAATGCCAGTGTGACTGAAATCTAATGACAAGAGAACAAAACCACTTTAATTTCATCTCACCACTAACTCTGCTCTTTGTGTTCTGATGTGGGAGAAAATCCCTCCTTCTTCATTTTTGTCCTTTGCCCTTTACTTATTCATTTGTTGTTTTTGGTAGGTTGCTTAGATTTGTTTTCCACTCACTGAAATGAATGAAATTGTAAATAAGTGTGTATATACTGTACATAATGATGATGATGATGATGATGATGATGATGATGATGATGATGATGAAGATGAAGATTAGGAAACATCTCAGAGATGAAGGTGCTGAAACCACTAATCCACTGTCACTTCCTGTTATGGGTCGAAGATCTGCACATGTTTAACCAGGACGCAGGAAGTTTACTCCCACTGTTCCTGGATCAGTTCCTGGTTTTAAAACACAAGTAGACCTGCGCAGGTGTCACTGACTCTAGATCAATGGACCAAAGGAGACAAGACCTTTAAGGCTCTTCTGTGGGATTTTTCCAGGACTCTTCCTCCTTCACTTTTTCATACTTTGTCTGCTCAAAGCTTTTCTCTTTACTCTTATTATTCTTATATTTTCTTTCCACTCACTCCATTATGTTCATATTTTCCCGCATTATTTCCGTTTCCTTGTTTACTTCCTCCCAGTCTCAGGACAGGTTGCAAGAGGGTGAGAGATTAACAGGAACAGGAAAAAAGAAAAGCCCATTTTCCAAGTCATTTGTTCTTATACATCCATACAGTGTATGTTTGTGTGTGTGTTTTGAAATAGAGAGAGAGAGAGAGAGAGAGAGAGAGAGAGAGAGAAATCACCAGCCACATAATCACTGCTGTCTGCCAAATAAATAAACCTGACTGAACTTTGCTGGTTCTCTCCGCCTGTTTTTCCCTTCAGACTTCCAGTAAAACCCAAAGATGTGTGTGTGTGTGTCCTCATAGACCTTGAGCCAAAGGCTGATCACCACTCTGCATGACATCACCTCATCTAATCCGTGTGTGTGTGTGACACATCCTGTGTCAATCAGTGTGAACAGAGGCTCATAGAGCAGAACAATGACATAAAGGAGAAAAACAGATCCTGCTGAGAGACTGACATATACAGAGAGAGAGAGAGAGAGAGAGAGAGAGAGAGAGAGACAAGGAAAAAGTGACAGTAGAAAAATACTGTTTCCAGATTTTACAGTGTTATTTTTTATTTCCAGCATTGTATGCATGTGCATGACACATCAATAATGAGAATGAGAATTACCATTAGCACTGTAAATCCCAGCTAGGCAATAGGCTCAGTATCAAAGCTCACAGCTCAATACATCACAGCTAGGAACACCTGAGTAATCAATCACAGGTCAGTACAACACCTCAGTAATCAATCACAGGTCAATACAACACATGAGTAATCAATCACAGTTCAGTACAACACCTCAGTAATCAATCACAGGTCAGTACAACACCTTCGTAATCAATCACAGGTCAGTACAACACATGAGTAAACAATCACAGCTCAGTACAACACATGAGTAAACAATCACAGCTCAGTACAACACTTGAGTAATCTATCACAGCTTAGTACAACACCTTCGTATCAATCACAGGTCAGTACAACACATGAGTAACCAATCACAGGTCAGTACAACACATGAGTAACCAATCACAGGTCAGTACAACACATGAGTAATCAATCACAGGTCAGTACAACACATGGGTAATCTATCAAAGGTCAGTACAACACATGAGTAATCTATCATAGGTCAGTACAACACATGAGTAATCAATCACAAGTCAGTACAACACATGAGTAATCTATCATAGGTCAGTACAACACATGAGTAATCTATCATAGGTCAGTACAACTCATGAGTAATCAATCACAGGTCAGTACAACACATGGGTAATCTATCATAGGTCAGTACAACACATGAGTAATCAATCATAGGTCAGTACAACACATGGGTAATCTATCATAGTTCAGTACAACACCTGAGTAATCAATCACAGGTCAGTACAACACATGGGTAATCTATCAAAGGTCAGTACAACACCTGAGTAATCAATCACAGGTCAGTACAACACATGAGTAATCTATCATAGGTCAGTACAACACATGAGTAATCAAGCACAGGTCAGTACAAGTCGTGGCCTAATGGTTAGAGAGTCTGACTCGTAATCCTAAGGTTGTGGGTTCGAGTCTCTGGCCGTCCACGACTAAGGTGCCCTTGAGCACGGCACCGAACCCCCCAACTGCTCCCCGGGCGCCGCAGCATAAATTGCTGCCCACTGCTCCGGGTGTGTGTTCACAGTGTGTGTGTTCACTGCTGTGTGTGTGCACTTTGGATGGGTTAAACGCAGAGAACTAATTCTGAGTATGGGTCACCATACTTAGCCGTATTTCACGTCACTTTCACTTTTACTTTTTCACAACACATGGGTAATCTATCATAGGTCAGTACAACACATGAGTAAACAATCACAGGTCAGTACAACACATGGGTAATCTATCATAGGTCAGTACAACACATGAGTAAACAATCACAGGTCAGTACAACACATGGGTAATCTATCATAGGTCAGTATAACACATGAGTAATCTATCATAGGTCAGTACAACACCTCAGTAATCAATCACAGGTCAGTACAACACCTTAGAAATCAATCACAGGCCAGTACAACACATGAGTAATCAATCACAGGTCAGTACAACACATAATAGAGAGTGAATAAATGTGTGTGTGTGTGTGTGTGTGTGTGTGTGTGTGTGAGAGAGAGAGAGAGAGAGAGAGAGAGAGAGAGAGAGAGAGAGAGAGAGAGAAAGAGAGAGAGAGAGAGAATTTTCCGTTTGTGTACCAAGTTTGTGTAAATATAAAAAACAGATCAAAGGGTTCAACATGGCTGCTGGTGCAGTTTACTGTGCGAACGCTGAGTGTGTGTATTTTAGCCACAAGCAGCAGGTTTTCATAGCACCATGCTGGTACAGACAGACAGACCGACAGACAGACAGACAGACAAACACACACACAAACACACACACACACACACACACACAGACACAGGCTCACTGCAGGATGTTCATGCACAGTGTGGTTGAGTAAATAAATGAATCTGGTTTTGATTAAAGGGAGGACAGTGTAGGACACACACATACACACAGACAAGGTAAACACTGCTTGTGTGGTAGGACTCTGTGGGTTTTTTGAAAAGAAAAGAAAAGGAAAGAAAAGAAAAGAAAAGAAAAGAAAAGAAAAGAAAAGAAAAGAAAAGAAAAAAGCATGCTGTCAGATTTGTTGGTTTTCCAGCCAGTTGGGTTGTATTTATTTGTGGAGAATTTGTAATTGGTAAGTGGATAGCATGGTCTCCTCACAGCCCTAGGGTCCCCTGCTCAATCCCAAGCTCAGGTTTCTGTCAGTCACACATTGTCCCTGTGTCTGTGTGCATTTCCTCTACGTTACACAGGTTCCCAAAAACATGCAGGTAGGTGAATCGGCTATGCTAAATTATCCCAATGTATCACTCCATGGTGCCCTGTGATGGACTGGAATCACGTCCAGTGTGTAATTACACCTCACTCCCCATGTTCCCAGATCCAAAGCTTACTGTAGGAGAAAATAGCTGCTCATGTCTCTAAAACACACTTCTCCAGCCTGAAACACTTTTTTGTGTTCCCACTATCAGGTGACAAGTCGCAAGCTTGTGTCGCTTGTAGTTTGTGTCTTTTGGGTGTGTAACGTGTTTTGTTGTTGGCTTTGGGTATGTACTGTCCATCCAGCATTTGTTTTCAGTTCTGATGAGAACAGCTTGATTAGCAGTGCAAGCTCACCAGAAGCGCAATTACTTTTCTTTAAGTAACACTTTAGTTATCCTGTCATATATAAATTAATTGTATATAACAGGATAAGATCAAACAAAGTCGTCCAGAAAAATGCAATTGGACTTGCAACTCTAAATTGTGAAAGAGTTTGTGACTGAACGATACCCTGCGGTGGCCTGGTGTTTTATCTTGGGTAAATTCGTCTGCCATGGGCCAAGTGTTATTTGGCTTGGCTCTGGGTTCACCATGACTCTGAACAGCATTTGACCAGACGAATGAATGAAGAGACCATGGATATAAGCTTATCTTCCATTTTTGCATGTCACTGTGATAATTAGAGGCAGGATACAAAAGTATTACACATTACAATATACTTATTTAATTCAATTAGAGTTGAGAAAATCTCATTAAGCTGTGGCTTTCACACTTGCAGCTGCTGTGGAAATGAATAGTAACGTCTCACTTTCGTGACACCAATGCCTGGTATATTGGTTCTGCATTTAGGGGGATTTGAAATCAGTTGAACCAGAGTTTTAATATCAGTTAACCTTAAATAACAATAGAGGGAAGAAATGTTTTCAGAAATATTCATGTGTGAGGAGCTTCGGTGCAGTGCAGGATGAGTGACACGATTTCCTTTTAGATGATCTAAAATGCAGCCTTGACTTCTCTTCAGCCAAAATACCAAAATATTTCCTCCATCGGCTTCCTGCAGCTGCATTCATTCAATTTGCAACACACATACAAAAATGGAAAAAATAAAACTGCTTAAAAGGGAACAGAATTACTAAACTAAAAACCTTTGCAAGACATTTTAATACAGAACATAGAGAACACTTGCAAAGGCTACATAACAAGTGGACACACATTTTTATGGCTTGTTATTGGTGTGTTTGGACTGTGTTTGTATTAATGTATGACATGTAAGGCACAGATTTCACATCTGTTTATAATACAATAGATGGAGATTTAACACCTCATAATTCAGGGACAAAGTTTTACATAGAATAATATAAGCAATATAAAAGAAACTTTGTGTTTATTTATACTTAGAATTAAGTTTAATTAAGTTTAAGAATTATTTATACTTTATACTTAGAATTAACTTAGATTACTTAATTATACTTAGAATCAACAAAAAACCCAGACATTTAAATTTCATTTTGATTAGATTTAGACATACATTTACATTTCATTATTAGCTACAGTACACAGTCTGTGACGTAGTGGTGTAATTCCACTCCCGTCCAGTAGGTGGAGAGATTACATGGTTTAGTCCTATGCTGAATTTTGACCTTTTGGGCTGGAGTGTGTTTGTATGTGGACCACGTGAAAACTCAGTGATGGATTAAATCTGAACTTTTGCCGAAGAAAGCTGTCACTTTGTGATTCTTTACTTATTTGTGACTTAAATTTGATTCTAGGTAAGTATTTGTTATAAAATATTCTAGCTCAAGAGTTCAAATAGCATTGCACGACTGTTTCTTTTTCCCGAAGCTAATCATGCTAACTGTTTACAGTTGTGGGATTCATCATAATCACAGAACACGTGATTAACAGAATACTATAGGTAACAAAAACATGGTATGATATTGTTTAATGTGTTTGGTGAGAACGTGAGCGCTTTAATTAATAATGTAAAAGGTTGACTGGGTTTCAGAGGCTGTGTGAAGGTGTTTGTTGTTTGCTACACAACTGAGTCTGACACCAGAGATAAAGACAAATACACAGAGTGACAAAGATCCCACTGCACCCCAGTGGGCGCCTGAATTCACTGATAGCATTGCATGGTGTTTTGTTTTTTGGATTTATATCTATTTGAGATCAGTTTAGTGTAGGTTCTTCTTTACAGAATGAGCATTCAGCCTTTTCCTATAAGGAGGTTGTTCAGGATTTTCAACACTTCACTCTTGCAGCTCTCTTCATTTTCATTGTCCTGCATGTGACCTCAAGTCCTTTTAGCTGATCAGATCTGAGATGCAGGTTTTGACTTTCCTTTAATGTCTCAAAAACTGTTCTGTTTAATGGTTGTTTTTGTTTCAGTGCGAAATGGGGAAGCAGGTGAAGAAAAGGAGTGTGTGTGATAAAGTGCACAAGAGTAGTGCACATGCACAGATTAAGACAAACCCATTTGAGGTGAAGATTAACAAGAAGAAGTTTGATATTTTGGGGCGAAAAAGCAAACATGATGTGGGACTGCCAGGAGTGTCTCGCTCTAAAGCTCATAACAAGGTAAGACCTGCCCCCTGCCCTGCCTCGCACCCAGTCTGGTGCTAATGATCATTTTAAAGCCTGTAACAAGTTAACAACTGTCTTACCTTCTGTCTCACTCTCTCACACTCACTTTCTAACTTTAATTTGTACTCTAAAGCTCATAACAATCTAACACCTGCCTCTCTCTCTCTCTCTCTCTCTCTCTCTCTCTCTCTCTCTTTAAAGCTAGAGTACCCTCTGTCCCATTTTGAGTGTTTATTTGTATAGACTGGTTTATAATCTCACTCTGTGAGGTTTTTTTAACTACAGTCATTAAGGTGTGTCTAAACCATTTAAATCTCTAGGTGGATTTATTTAAATCTGCTTTGTGACAATGTCTCATTTTTTTCAAATTAAACTGAATTGGGCTTGTGTGTGTGTGTGCGCAGCGCAAGCAAACCCTGCTGAAGGAGTTCAGAATGAAAAACAAAACAAACTCATTCGTTGACCGGCGTTTTGGAGAGTATGACAAGAAGATGGCACCCGAAGACAAAATTCTGAAGAGATTCGCCATGGAGAGACAGGTAACAGTGCAAGTGCACTTAACCCAGTGCTGTGTATCAGTAGGAATACTAATATTATTCTTGTAGATGATGGGTTAAAGGAGCTTAAATTAAAGGGATATACGAAAAAAATCATCCACCCTGGAGTGATGTGACGCAGCAAAGCAGAGTTGATGGAATCTGCAGAAACCTTCCATAAATGTTGAATAAACCTCTTAGAGAAAACGTCACCTCAACGAGTACACACGCATTTCTTTTGTTAATTAATAGCATGGTTTCAATCTGTTTGTTAGGCTTAGATTATTTGGATAATTCTCTGTGTGGATCTCTGAATAAATGGTTATTTTAGAAACAATACCATATTAAAACAAGTGCATTAATATAAACCTGTGATTGACAGCTGCACTGCTGTCAGAGCTGCTGTTACACAACATTTCTGAACAGTCACAATCCAGTATTTGACAGTGATTCGCGATAGAGATGTACAGCAATAATGCAACAATGTTGTGATTCTATATTTTCTGATTGTGTGTGTGTGTACACAGCGTTCTCAGCTGAAGAAGGACATGTTTAATCTGAATGATGAGGAAGAATTAACACATTATGGACAGTCACTGGCTGAGATGGAGAAGTTTACAGATAGAGTGGACAGCGAGAGTGACTCGGAGGAGAAAGGCCTGCTGTCCGGTTAGAGCGTGCAATCTCACACACACAATCTGGAGATGTATAAACAACACAAAGTGTAACTGTATAGTAACGTTTGTTTCTGTGTGTGCGTGCGCATGTATGAAGCTGAAATCACGGCATCACACTTCGGAGGAGGCGGAGGGCTGCTGAGGAAGAAAACTAATGAAGAAGAGGAGGCAAAAAACAAGAGCCGTCAGGAGCTGATCGAGGAGCTCATCCTTAAATCCAAACAGGAGAAGGTGAAGAACACACAGCAGCAAGATCTGTTACTACTGATGGCAACATTACAGTCAGCTGTTCTTGTGTGCAGTTAAGCGTGTGTTAGTGATCATTGTAATGATGTGTGTCATTTGCAGCGAGAGCGTCAGACACAGAAAGAGGAGACACATGAGCTGACGGAGAAACTGGATCAGGAGTGGAAGTCCATCCAGAACCTTCTGGCACGTAAAACTGCCAGAGAGCGAGAGGAGGAGAAGGACAAACCGAAGGTGAGGATGAGAGGGACAGGAATAACACTGTAACACAGTAACATCTTGATTGAAGAGCATATAGGGATTACAGTTAGTCTTTTCTGTTTTTATATTCACATTATTCTACACTATAATATTCAACTCCCTTGGTGATTAATCAGTATTTGTGTACATGAGTTCAGGCACTGGAAATGACTCAGGCTCTCTACACATTGGGACACTGATGACTCTGACTTTACTGCCAACAATCTAGCTTCATCAGTCACTGTAAAATCCCCAAAATTATAAAACATACCATTTTTATATGTCCTACATTTGTTAGCTTAATCACTCAAGCAGGATTCTACTTTTCTTTTTCTTTTTTTAAGGATTAAACACTTCAGTAAATATGATGTTTTCTGTAGGGGAACATAGTCAGTATCAATGCTTCCTGATTATTGTGGTATTTTATAGGCAGCGACCATTCTGTTGGACTGGAAGGATTTTGAATTGAGAGCGAGAGAGAGCCCTTAAAATGGCGGACTCCCTGATTAGTGCCCTGGCTAATGAATTAGTGAACTGACTAAGAAAAACCCACTCACTCTGTCTAGTATCTAAGCATACTGCTTTCTGATAGATCGGATACAGTAAAGTGCACATTAGAGGGCACAGATGACCTTAATCCTGCAGATTATCTTAAAGAAGTGTGAAAACTTTGTTAAACTTACAGTGCCATAAACAAACCACTGTGTTAAGTGTAATTTAGTCTAAAGGTAGATTTCCTGTTCTGTCTTTACATGATCGTGTGTGTGTAGCTGGATGAATATGACATGATGGTGCGGGAGTTGGGATTTGAGATGAAAGCACAACCATCTGAGAAACTCAAAACTGCAGAGGAGATCGCCAGAGAGGAGCGAGAGAGACTGCAGAAACTAGAGGTATTTGGTTCTGACCATTATGTCCCTGTCACAAACCTGCTGCCTGCTGAGGGAACAACTTCAAGAACATAATGAATAAATGAGAGGAACTTTGATGTCGCGAGTGTGTGTATGTGTTGCGTCGTGCAGGCAGACAGACGTCGGAGAATGGAGGGTGAGCTGGAGGAAAACCCCAAGCACACACACATGTCAGCTGACGACCTCAATGATGGATTCATCCTCGACAAGGACGATCGCAAAACACTCTCCTACCAGGTACACACACAGACACACACAGATTAGACAAGAAGTTTTTAGGAAGTTTTTTTTTTACCCGAGATGTGATCTGCCAAATAGAAGTGTGTTTTTTGTCAACAATTTTATTTTTACCTGAAGTGAAGTGGCTTCATTAGCTATCACAGATGATCTTTTCAGGTTTGATGAAAGACCATGTAATGTCCTGCATACTAACTTCTATCACTTCATGGTTAAACATGTCTAAGGAAAAATAGACAAGATTTAAATAATACCTTTTTATTTTTCATGTGATGACTGAAAAGCACACAGCTGGAACATTGGTCCTTGATGAGCTTGATGACTTTTTTCTTTTATTTCTTAGCTAACATTAGACTAGCTGTAGAGTACAGCCTCATGTGCACTCCTAGTTAACGCTTACTTTAAACAACTCGCCAGCTTCTAAAAGTCATTACATTGATCTTCCAGACTGTTTAAAAAAGCCAGTCAAATCTTGCTAGTGGTGTATGTAGATTTCAGCCCCTGGAATCCTGCTATCTAGAATTATAACTGAAATCTGTTTGATTTTCTAAACTTTACCTCTGATGTAGATGATTTAATTGACTTGCTGAAGAATACTACTAACCCCCACACACCTTTATCTCAAATATAGGATGGAAAGTGGAATATTGGGGAAGAGGAAGGTGAAGGAGGAGATGAAGAGGAGGAAAATACTGATGAAGGGGGTGATGAGGATGGTGATGGTGGTAGTGGTGACGAAGATGATGACGACGATGAAGAAGAGGATGATGATCACTCTGATTTGGAAGACAGCCACGATGATGAGGATGATGAAGAGGAAGAAAAGGAGAAAGAGTCTACTTATAAAGTAAAAGACACTGTAAATGAAGAAGAAAGGAGGGCAACTCAGGACACAGCCCGTGCAGAGCTGCCCTACACCTTCAAAGGTACAGAGTCAAGGTTTCCTGCAGAAAATTTGTTAGTTAAGGCGGTAGAGTTGGATGGAGGGGCGGAGCCCGGGGGCGGGGCTTCATTGTGAGATAGACCACAGACTCTGTACTACGTTTAACAATTATTAAAAACAGGCACGTGCAACCTAGCTAGCAGGTGAAGAACTCAAACAACAAAATCACTAGCTAACTTACTTTAAATTTGCAAGAACTATAGAGTAATACAATAACAGGCTTAAATAAACCCAAAACATAAGTCCACTTACAGTTCTCACGGACACGCGTTTTATCAACTGGCTAGTTATCCTCCAGACAGTGATGGACCACGTCTTTCTCTCTTTTCGGCCGTTTGGCATTTGATATTCTCCGGGATGCACTTGACGGCCTTTTGTGCAGCGGAATTTTTTTTTTTTGACGACCTAGTTAAGGCCGTAGGGTTTCCAAGCTTAGGCAGGCCACCCAAACTGCAAAGTGCTGCGGGAAACCCTGAGAGTGAAAGAGCGGGAGAGCTAGATAGGGTTTGGGATGGGAAAGAGACTGAGATCATTGTTGTATTAGGTTTAATTGGTGTGTGTATGTTTTAGCTCCTGACTGTTATGCAGACCTGAAGGCGATGCTGCAGGATCACTCAGCTGATGTACAGCGAATCATAATTGAGAGAACACAGAAATGCAATCATCCCAGTCTGGCTGTAGGAAACAAAGCTAAATTAGAGGTAACCTTCAACTTCTGATCTGGCATCATCCAGTTTGATGTAGTTACTACATCATCCTTTGTTTTCACTGGTTATTGTATTCTTTGTGCTGTTCTTCCACGGCCTTCACTATCATATTTATTCAATAGTAAAAAGCCTGTTAAAAATGTACTCCTTTTAAGTGTGTATTTATTGCCTCCATAGCTTTAGTGCAGTTTGTAATATTCAGTATAAAATGCTTATGTATGTTTTAAGAGACTCATCTGAACTGTTTTGTTCTCTTAGTTTTACACCTTTCACACCTGTATACCAGGTATAATGTATAATTTCTATAATTTTACAGAAGTTATTTGGATTCCTGTTGGAGTATGTAGGTGAACTGGCAACCCAGAATCCCCCAGATCTCACCACTATTAACACACTCATCCCGTAAGTCTGTGTGCGTGTGTTTTCCATACAATTACTAACCAAGTCAGTTTGCATGAAAAAAACAATCTCTCTCTCTCTCTCTCTCTCTCTCTCTCTCGCTCTCTCTCTCTCTCTCTCTCTCTCTCTCTCTCTCTCTCTCTCTCTCTCTCTCTCTCTCGCTCTCTCGCTCTCTCTCTCTCTCACACTCTCACTCTCTCTCATAGGCAGATCTATTCCCTGTCTCAGCTCTTTCCTGAAGCGTCGTGTCGGGTGATGCAGTCTCTAATTGGCGACGCTGCTCACAGCATGGAGCAGAGCATAGAGGTCAAAGGTCGTGCTGCAATCCCAGGCTTGGATATGGTATATATACATTTTATATATATATATATATATATATATATATATATATATATATATATATATATATATATATATATATATATATATATATATATATATACACACACACAGAATTACTACTGTATATGGTATGATGTGAGGAGTAACGTGGGTGTGTGTGTGTGTGTAGCTCATCTACCTAAAGATCGTCTATCTTCTGTTTCCTGCATCCGATTTCCGTCATCCGGTGACGACACCAGCCTTCCTCTACATCAGCCAGGCTCTCACTAAGGTATTGTGTTGCTGGTATGTTGTGTAGAGATGGTACTGTGTGTCTGTGGGCCAAAACTCATCCCCATTAAATTGGGTTTTATGTGTGCACGTGTGTCTTTCTTTCTCACAGTGTGCAGTCGTGTCACTGGAGAATGTGTGTGCCGGTCTGCTTTTGTGTTGTATAGCAGTAGAGAGTGTTTCCCTCTCCAAGCGCTTTATTCCTGAGCTCGTTAACTACCTGCTGGGACTCCTGCACCTTGCAGTCCCCACACACACCTGTACAGGTAATACACACATTTGTAGAAATAGCACACACATTTATGCAAATAACACACACACTTGCACATATGAAACAGTACACACTAACGAGGTGCTGACTGCATTCATCTTCCCCAGAAGGTTTTAATTTTTAGTTTGTGTGTGCCTTTAGATTACCAGGTGATTCCTCCATTCAGGCAACAGGGAAAGAGCAGTGAGCTGCTGCATGTGTGTGATCCACAGTCTGCTCATAGCTGGACCAAGAAAAGCATCTCACTATCATCAGCACACAGAATTACAGCGACCTCAGAGAGGGAGAGAGACCACTACAAGTAACATGCGCGCACACACCATTACACATATGGAACATGTATTACTACTACATGTAACATACCAGTACACATAATACACACACAGTTTTAGTGCACAGTGAAGTGTGAGCTTGGTTTAAAGGACTGCTATTGGATTGCTCCAACTCCCCTCATGACTTGAGCATCTGGCAGTTGGAGTTTAAGTTCCATTTATATTTTTTAATGGAAACATTTCACACCGTAATCTGGAATCTTCTCTCTTCCTTTTTCTACTGTTCATATAAAATGTAATTTATAAAATGTAAAACTGAAATAAAACGGAATAATATATTTAAAATGTATTTAGTAAATTGTCACTGTCATACAAACTACATTTTAGCAGTTAAAATTTTCACCTTCATGATCGAAAATCCGCTTTTAAATGAAGGGCATCCGGCATAAATCCTGTGCCAAGTCTAATATGAGAACCACGTGGTCTCCTGTGGTGACCCCAAAGAATGAGCAGTCCAAAAGAAGAAGAAGAAAAAAAACCACACCACAACTAATGCTCACTAAATTTCCTGAATGAACACATTCCTGCAGACACACTGTTTTCATATGGAAATACTGTATTGCTTAGGCATCAACATACTCTTGGTCATATATGTATGCCCTCATCTTTGTTCTAAAACGTTACACTTCTGAAAGCTTCGTTTTATTCTGAATTTAATTTCATATGTTGCAGGTTGTCTGCGCTTTACGTATGTTTGGATTTGGTAAAGAGATGCACAGCGCTTTATCAACAACTTCCTGCCTACCAGCACATCTTCCAGCCAATCAGAATTCTTCTTGCTAAACATCTTCCTGTTACAGATTTCCCATCAGCCCTGCAGGTGAGCACCAGACAGTATCTCAGTTCAAAACACCGTAACATCGTACTAGCCTGCTAGCTAATATTTATTAAACCGATTGTGTGCTTGCCATGTTTGTAGGAGCTGCACAAAGAGATCCTAGAGGCCGTTCCAGAGACACCGTCCCAGCATGCACCACTAGTGTTTGATAAGAAGAAGCCCATCCCTCTCAAACTGCTGCAGCCCAAAGTGGTAGAAGTGTGAGTACACATACAGTGTGTGATTATGTATTACGTTTTATAATTGTATGCATGTTGTGATCTTTTGGTGTTTCTGTGATTCAGGCTGGATTACGGGAGGAAACGAGGGAACACAAAAGAGGAGAAAGAGAGAGAGAGACTGAAACACAAATATAAGAAAGAGTTTAAAGGTGCTCTAAGGGAGATTAGGAAGGACACACGCTTCCTGGCTCACACCAAACTGTCTGACATCCTGCAGAGGTTAGTGCACTACAGACGACCCTACAGACTGCACATTACACACAAACACACACAATTCAATCAAAACTGATAATAATCGATTAACGAAAGAGTGCAATTGAAGTGTTTACGTTCAGAAGTGGCTTTTCAATCATGATTGTGGTAGTTCTGTTCATGTGCAATGTCCTGAAGAAGTGTGCATGTTTGTAACAGGGACACAGAGAGGAAGAGGAAGGTGAAGGAGCTGTACAGTAGTTTGGCCACTCAGGAGGGTGAGTGGAAAGCATTGAAGAGGAGGAAGAAGAAGTGATGTGACAACACAAACCACACTTCCTATGTGAAAAGCTGAATCTGTACAGTTTAGTGTTTTAGAAAGTGAGAACTGCGTGATGGAGCAATACATACTTTTTATTCTGCAGAACCAGTTTTGTATTATTTTGTGAAATGAGCATGTATTAAACCTACACAGTAACTCAGGCATTTGTGTGTATTTATTCCAATTTACATAGCAGTCATAAATTAACTAAAGATTGAGACATATTGATCGTTCATAGTACAAGTTATCAAACATGCTCTTATGAGTGACTCTGTGTCCATAATAGCCTCAGATTCCTATTCTTGGTTAACAGGAGTGGAGTCCAGTGTGGTCTTCTGCTGATATACCACACGCATATCAAACTTTGATATTTTGTGCATACTTAAGCCATATTCAGACGGGATTAGTTTTACGTGGGGACATGGAGTAATGCAATTTTACCTCAGGACGTCTGTAATATTAATTGGCCAATTCGCACGGAACAAGACATTTCAGTAAATAAAACTAGCAGAAGCGGGACGGGTAACTCGCTTTACGCACCACAGTAACCTCCTTGTCGTCATGGGTGTATGACGTTGCTTCATGTTATCACGTGCGCAAACAGACAACATGGCGCCTCCATGCTTGCAAAACGTGCCAAAAACTACTTTTAAACAGGAAATGACGGAATTTTACCGTACATATTTACAGCGGGTCTATTTGGACGGGATTAGTATTACCTGAGGTGATTTTTCCGGACCTTTTTACAGAAGGTAAAAGTCGCCGTAATCTTTACTGACATTGTCCGTAATGATTACCGAGATGGCACATTCGGACGGGACTAAAATCACAGAGAAGTTCTGGTAATAATTACTTTACCCCCACGTCCCCACGTAAAACGAATCCCGTCCGAATAGGGCTTTAGATGCTTTTTCTGCTCACCACAGTTGTAAAGGCTGATCGTACAGTATGAGTTACTATCTCCTTCCTGACTGCTCATACCAATCTGACCATTTTCTTCTGACCTCTCTTATTAGTTTCCACTCACACGGTCATTGCTCAGTCAACGTTTTTGTTTTTTACACCTGTGTTCTGTGGAGAAAATCTCAGAAGATCAGTTTCTAAAATACTCAAACCAGCCTGTCTTGTACCAACAACCAGGTTACAGTTAAACTCAAAGATCAAACTCATAGAGGTTCATTTTGGTGTTTGATGTGTACATTATCTAAAGCTTATTATCAAGATATTTTTTGCTTTCTGCCAGCGCCATGTGATTGGCTGATTAGATAACTGCATAAATGTGCAGGTATGAAGGTGGATGGTGAGAATATAAATATTACTCAGACATTTGGACTGGTTTGATCCAAATCACCCCACACAGTAACTCAGTAATGCAGTCAAGTCAAGCTTTATTAAGATGTGTTCAGCACAGTTACAGCAGGTTTTGGGTGAAGGACATCTCAGGAGGCATAGTTAATGATGGTGCAGTCAGTGTGTGTGCGTGTGTGTATGTTGCATGATTAAGTGCTTTAGGCCGATTCTTCGACTGCGGCTGACGGAGTTGCAGAAGTTCCTAAAGAAGAAAGAGGAACAAACAAACTTGTTTTAGCAAAACATTCATGAACAGAAAAAGCAAAAGCAGAAGAGTTTATTAATAATACACAAAAACACTTTGCATTATATTTAGTTGTGAAACACATTTCCGGTTTTCCTCTCTTTTCTAGAATTACTAGAGTCAATAAAGACCCACTCCCTCACACACACAGACTGTGTTCTACGCTAAAGGAAAAGTAGATATTTCTTACCATAAGTGTTACCTTTTCAGAAAAGAAACAAAAGTGGAGCCCATTTACAACACTAGAACCATTAACCATCCAAATAAAAAACAAGGAAGCATTTTGAACAGTGACTTAGATTAGTATGGTCTAGTAGACTTGGTATTGATTGATTAGAATGGATTATGTATCTCATGTGATCCCACCTGCCGTGCTCTCACTGACTGAGATCCCAAGCCGTTTCTCTTCTCCTTCCAGAAGATTCCTGTATGTGGCGATCTCTGCGTCTAACTTAAGTTTGATATTAAGCAGCTCCTGGTAATCCGCAAGATATTTGGCCATCTCCATCTTGGTTTCACACAGCTGGTTCTCGAGCTGAGCGATGATAGCCTCCAGGTTAGACACCTTGTCCAAGTGAGACATCTCCATGTCATCCAGCTGCTGCTCCAGGGCGGCGTTTTTGGCCCTAAGGGCATCAATTTGGTTCTGCAGGTCAGACACTTCACTGCTCAGGGTGCTGATCTCTTCTTTCATGGTGCTCATCTGGGTTTCACGTTTGACAGCACTCTCCTTCAGTGTGTCAAATTTTCCTTTGTACCACTTCTCAGCCTCCTGGACATTGCGTGCGGCGACAGCTTCAATCTCAGCACGTGTCTTGCGCAGGTGAGCGGCTAAATCGGGCCGATCTGAGTCGAGCTCCACGGTCACCTTCGATTCCTCGATCTGCTTCATTAGCTCGGCCACTTCTTCACTGTGTAGCTTCTTCAGGAACTCGATCTCAGCCACCAACTGCTCCACACGTCTCTCCAGGTCAGCCTTCTGCAGAGTGGCATTGTCCACGTCCTCACGGAATTCACGAAGGATCATCTCTGCCTCCTCTGTGAACCAAATACCACATTTATCTTCAGCTAGTTTTTTATTTTATTTTGTTCAATGTGTCCTAAATTTTCTAAATCCTGATATTGGTTTATGCTTGTTTGTACACTACAGTAAAGAGAGAGCTGACTGATTTGTCATGCTTCTTACATAATTATTTTAAAAAGAAATAAAATCACCACAAGATTTATTAAGCTTGAGTTTCTGTCTACAGTGCATTATGCCAAAATTCTGTAATGTAATGATTTCAAGCTGTAACTGATTATATTACGCCCTGATAGATATTGCTACTCAGTGTTTGGAGTCACCTTTAAGTGCAAGCTCTTCCTCCAGCTTCATGGTCCAGAGCTCCACTTCCTCCTCCACATATCCCCTCTCGATATCAGCCGCTCCTTTCGCAGCTGTTAGTGCTGCGATCAGGTCCTTCATTTCCTTAAATTTGGCCTCATACTCATCACCCAGTCCCCCTGGTCCCACCTTGTATCGACTTTGTAGGACCTGCAGCTCCTCCCTGAGTGCCGCGTTCCTCTGCTCCAGAGCCTGGACCTTCTCAATATAGCCAGCAAAGCGCGCATTAAGTATCTGCATCTCCTCTTTCTCATTAGCATGATGCTGATGAAGCTCTGTGCCAATCTCCACGGCACCTCCCTGGAAGCCAGTGCGTCCACGTTTCACTGAGGAGGACGAAGAAGCTCTGCAGCGAGTTGGAGACGGGCTCTGGACCCGCATCCTGCTCGACCCACTCACTGTTAGAGTCTTCTGAGAATAGCTGCTTCCTCTCATGGTTGAATTTTGAAGTTTTTAGCACTGCTGGTCTTTCTGTCTTAGTTAGCTTCCTTCTGAGCTTGAGCAGGTTGATTGTGTGCCACTGGAGGGACGATTAGCTCTTTTATACAGCAAACAGGAATGTAGCAGAGCCTTCTGAAAGTCTCATCCTCCGCTGACATGCTGTAAATGCAGATGATGACGCTCCTCAGAAAGCTCCATGGCCATGAGGTCTCATTAGTGAACAGAGCAGCAAAGGCCATTGCACCCACATGCTACATAGCAACTTTAGCTTGTGCAGATGCTATTTTTACACAACAGAGACAGAGCTAGCAACACTTATAAACTATAGCATTTATGTAGGTGATTGTTTTAAGTGACGTTAGCTAGCATCTCTCTGACAGAAACAGAGAAATGGTGAGACTGGAACACACACCCTGTTCACTACATAGTGAACTATGTTGGAACGCCACCAGTTACTAGATAGAGATGTTCAAAAGACTTAATCTGTGAATCATTCATATCCCTAAACAAAAAAGACATCAGAAATAAAATTGAAAATTGGGTTGTGTCTTCACATGGAAGAGAAAAGCCACTGAAAATGTTATTTCCTTTAATACAACACAAGGCGCTAAATTATGTTAAAATCTTTTACAAAGTAATAATGTTGGGGAAGAAAGGCCTTCATAATACATGAGAGTCTTTGTTTACTTGTAACTACAAAATGTAATAATGCATCTTAGTCTGGTACTTACCAAAATTATAAGATTAAGATTATATGGATTATAGCACTGCCTAAACACCTGAACCAATCAGAGCACAACATTTCACTCATTTTAATGTATTAATCTTATTGACTAACAATTTAAGAGAATAATTCCGCACATAACTCATGTATGAGAACAATGCAGAGAACTACTTATGCACTGATAAAATCTCACAATGCACTTCAACAGGCTTGTGTCCATGTGATAAAACCTACAGAAATGAAATACCTATAATGCACTGAGGAGTTTGAAGATGATCTTCACAGTGAATAAGGTGTGTGGTCACTCCCACAGGGGACTGATTATGCTGAGACATTTCAGACATGAGTCTCAGTGACTCAGACTTTCCTACTTGGATATAGTTAAAGAGTGTGTGTTGTTCGTCTGACTCTCTACCAGTTTCCACTCCGACATAATTAAGGCTGATGGGAGAGCAATGAATACAGGAGTCACGATGCAGTGGTAGATTAAAAACCACTCACACTGTCATTATACACCAATGTCACACTGAAGTGCTGCCATTCCACACACGCATCACCGGCTGTGTTCCAAACATCTCCCTGCTCCTTGCACTGCAGAATCATCTACACTTTCTAGTATACTAATGTACTTGTTTCATTTTCTCCATACTGGCACATAGTAGATTATTCATTCAAAATTTACAGCTAATCCCTTTCCTGCCACCAAGAGTTAAACATAACTCATGGCCAATGTTGTGAAATAACACTACACAGATTAAGGGGAATGAAATAAAACACTACACTCAATCAGGGCTGTGAATTTACTACTCCCTGAACTGCTCCCTCCTGTTTGGGAAATAAGCATCACTTCCTTTCAGGGTGGTAAAATTTACATTTATGGCATTTGTGTTGTGAAATGAACCAAAATTACTCTCATTCATTTTGTAAAATAAACACTGATCCCCTTCAGGGATGTAAAATAAACATGAATTAAGACAACTCCTCCTCAGGTTTGTAAAACAAACATTTTGACCTTTCAATGACACTGTGCTCGTGTTGTGTTGATTGCGCTGGCACTGTGGTCGTGTTGTGTTTATTTCACTGACACTGTGCTCGTGTTGTGTTTATTTCATTGACACTGTGTTTGTGTTTATTTCACTGACACTGTGCTCGTGTTGTGTTTATTTCACCAACGATATTCTGTATTTCTGTATTTATTGTAGTACTCTGTGCGCATGCGTTTATTTCACCGACACTGTGCTCTTGTTGTTTTTTCACTGACACTGTGTTCACATGTTTATTTGACCGACACTGTGCTCATTTTGTGCTTATTTCAATAACACTGTTCTCGTGTTGTGTTCATTTCACTGACACTGTGCTCATGTTGTGCTTATTTCACAGTGTTCATGTGTTTCACCAACACTGTGCTTATGTGTTTATTTCACCGACACTGTGCTCATGTGTTTATTTTACCGACACAGTGTTCATGTGTTTATTTCACTGACACTGTGCTCATGTGTTTATTTCACCGACACTGTGCTCATGTTGTGTTTATTTCACTGACACTGTGCTCGTGTTGTGTTTATTTCGTCGAACACTGCGCTCGTGTTGTTTATTTCACTGACACTGTGCTCGAGTTGTTTATTTCACTGACACTCTGCTCGTGTTGTGCTTATTTCACTGACACTATGCCCGTGTTGTGTTTATTTCTCTGACACTGTGCTCGTGTTGTGTTTATTTCATTGACACTGTGTTTGTGTTTATTTCACTGACACTGTGCTCGTGTTGTGTTTATTTCACCAACGATATTCTGTATTTCTGTATTTATTGTAGTACTCTGTGCGCATGCGTTTATTTCACCGACACTGTGCTCTTGTTGTTTTTTCACTGACACTGTGTTCACATGTTTATTTGACCGACACTGTGCTCATTTTGTGCTTATTTCAATAACACTGTTCTCGTGTTGTGTTCATTTCACTGACACTGTGCTCATGTTGTGCTTATTTCACAGTGTTCATGTGTTTCACCAACACTGTGCTTATGTGTTTATTTCACCGACACTGTGCTCATGTGTTTATTTTACCGACACAGTGTTCATGTGTTTATTTCACTGACACTGTGCTCATGTGTTTATTTCACCGACACTGTGCTCATGTTGTGTTTATTTCACTGACACTGTGCTCGTGTTGTGTTTATTTCGTCGAACACTGCGCTCGTGTTGTTTATTTCACTGACACTGTGCTCGAGTTGTTTATTTCACTGACACTCTGCTCGTGTTGTGCTTATTTCACTGACACTATGCCCGTGTTGTGTTTATTTCTCTGACACCGTGCTCATGTTGTGTTTATTTCATCAACACTGTTTTTGTTTATTTCACCAACACTGCTCATGTGTTTATTTCACCGACACTGCTCATGTGTTTATTTCACCGACACTGTGCTCGTATTGTGTTTATTTCACTGACACTGTGCTCGTGTTATATTTATTTCACCGACGCTGTGCTTATGCTTTGTTTATTTTACTGACAACTGTGCTTGGGTTGTCTTTCACTAAACATATTTGATTGAAATTGTTGACTTTAATTTTGGACTGAGATCTTAGAGCTCATGTTTGATCTGGACATGTGAACATCACTGTTAGTGATGTGTGCACTTTAAACATGTGACGCAGCTAAGACTGTCAATCATTTTACAGATGTTTGTGAGCCTAAAGTCCAATTTAGTATTTTGTCACTAATTTTGTAATCTTCATTTCCATCTCTTATTCAGAACTAACCACATCCTGTTCAGTGTTCGTGTGTGTGTGTGTGTGTGTGAGAGAGAGAATGAGAATTAAGGCCCAGTGTGGAATTCAGTACTGCAGTTATAATGAACACCAGCATCAGTCACTCACACGCAATGACAATGAACCTCTGTAACTCAACACAATTAGACATGCCTATATTTCTTTAAAGTTAAATTTGAATAACTTCTATTCATTATATTATCCTTATATCATAATAAAGCCATAAAACATTTAAAGGTTAAAACTGTGTCTGAGTGCCATACTAAGAATTTTCATATTTTAAAAAATGTAAATACCTTTTAATTTAATATATGCTTTAAAAAAGTTCTCTTTTTGTGCACTATATAACAGTGAACTCTGTGGACTCGGAGTGAAGCACATTAATAATATTAATATAATAATATAACGATTGTTACTGCAGTGTAAATTCTAGTTAACGTTTATAATCGTCATATATGTCTAAAATGTTAATCTTAAAATGTATTGAACCAAATTAATAAACCATGTAAATGTATCAGAGTAATATAAATCTTCATAGTAAGTGTAATTGCACTCTTTGTAATTATAGCAGAGCAAGAGCATGATACATTCACCTCACTTTCTGTTTTCCTAAAGATCAACTAAAGAAATCCTTCTCACCTCATCCAATATGGATAGATGACTCTTTATTGATTCAGATTTTCTCTAAATGAATCATCATTACATCATTCTGATGAAACATGACAGGAATCATTTGGAGATATCACTTATCATTTAAAGTTTTCTTCCTCGCTATCCTCACTTATCGCTTCCATAACCCCACCTATCTTCATAAATAACTCAAATTATCATCATTAAAAATGGGGTCTCCGTTGTTTGAGAAATGCTTTTAGAAAACTGCGTTGGGCCGCCAAACAAAACAAAAACAAAACTAACATGTAGCCAATGAGCAGAAAGGGGCGGGTCTTGTCAATATGGGCGGAGAGAGTGTTCAGTGCGCATATGTGACATTAGCAGAAAGCGATTGAAACATTGACATGGCGGATAAACACAAAGAAAGAAAGCGAAGAAAGGCTTACGATAAGGCAAGAAGCAGGACCCGTGTAATATAGGATCATCTTTCCAGTGCTGGAGAGAACTGAACGTCTTCCACGTGAAACGGAGCTAAACCTTTCACGGTACAACACACAGTACTACAAAAACACATTTGTATTACCATAGTATTACTCACTGAGTTCATTTATTGTTAAAAATATACCCTCGGTCAGCTGCCCCAACAGGTTCCGCCATAATACTTGTCTGGGTTATACTTGGTTTGTACTTGTCTGGTGTATGTGTGGGGCGGAGTTATCAAAACAGTGATGGGACCCATTTGGGTTAGGGGCGTGATTGTTTTGGTGATTTCAAATGTCAACATTGGCTTTCAAACCCCACCTTTAAATCAGTCACAATTCTTTATCTATATGAATCATCACAGATTTAATGACTTTTATTTGGTGTTGCCTTAATACATATTTATTTTATTTGTAACTACAATTAATTTTTCATAAAATAATAATAATTGGGGTTCAATTCCCGCCTCCGCCTTGTGTGTGTGGAGTTTGCATGTTCTCCTCGTGCCTCGGGGGTTTCCTCTGGGTACTCCGGTTTCCTCCCCGTTCCAAAGAAATGCATGGTAGGTTGATTGGCATCTCTGGAAAATTGTCCCTAGTGTGTGATTGCGTGAGTGAATGAGAGTGTGTGTGTGCCCTGCGATGGGTTGGCACTCTGTCCAGGGTGTATCCTGCCTTGATGCCCGATGACGCCTGAGATAGGCACAGGCTCCCCGTGACCCGAGGTAGTTCGGATAAGCGGTAGAAGATGAATGAATGAATGAATGAATTATTATTATTATTATTATTTTATGAAAAATTAATTGTAGTTGCAGTCAAAGATCACTGCCATGGCCCCCAGGCACCAGTCTGTTGGGGGTCACAGTGGGGGTCATCAGGGGGAAAGTTGATAGGCTTTGCCCCCTTCTGCAGTTGCTCTAACCGCCTTAGAAGAAAGTTCACAATTTCTGGTCGCTGATGGGAAATTTCATTTCTCTCTTGAGGATCGGCGTCGATGTCAAACAGCATCACCTGCTTAAGGGGAGGAGTTTCATCTGTGACTCCACCTTCCCTCTCACCTGGACGAGGGAACCACACAGGACAACCTATACAAACATTGATACACCATGTCAACTCTAACACACCCATCAGTAGAATACCATGGATGTGGTGTGCTACAGCAGTTTGTTACAGCATAGATGTGTGTTTTTTCTTGTATCACCAGGGTTAACACTTACACACCAACACACAATTACTCAAAACCTGGAGTAAATCTATCGTTTAATCACAAGAGATGATGTACAGAAGGACTATTTTAAGTATCAGGGTTATGGGACATTCACAAAGCTACCTATATATATGGGAGTTTAAAAATATAAACTGTTTACATGCCAGCTGTCTGCCTCTTTTCAATACTAATCTATTTATAATCATATCTAATCAATAATAATTGATTATGATCAATACCTTTTGATGAACGAAGCCAAATCATCTGCTCACTGCATTCCTAATTAACACACTGCTACACTAACATATTACATCATTACCACACTAACTAATTGTGTGAAAATTGTGTGCATAATTAACACCTCACTCACCAGGATATCCAGTCAGAAGCTTCCAATTCTTGAAGCGAATAGCAGCATGCATGGAGACATTAAAGTGTGGCACAGAGACAGACCCTGTTCTTAATGAGTTTCTCCTTAATGAGTCCTTCATTAGGGAGTCGAGCATTTCCTTTTCAGATCCTAAAGCATTTCCTGGACCTTCAGGCAGACACGAGAGAGAAAAATCCTAAATATAATAAATGGGCTAATCGACTGAAAACTTGTCTTACTGTTGACCTGTCTCACTGTTTATCTGTCTCACTCCTCAGTTTTTCACAGCTTGATATATGATGCATTGTGGTGAATATTGTTAGTGTTTCATGTTTTTGTGTTTCTATGTCACTTACATGGAGCAACGTCAACGTAAAGTGGATCGATGTTGTGTAACAATTCCTGTCTTGGAGAGGCTTTTCCTTTGCTAACACACACACAAACATTCATCATATTACCTGTTTAAGTCTATATATAGAATATTATTTGCTACAACTTTAGAATCTGCACACTAATCAGACACTGGTTTTAAAAACACAGAAATTAAAAAAAAAGGTTTTAGTTACCTGATAGTGTCCCACACATTAAAACCATCTAACGGCTTTGTCCCGTTGGTTGATGCTCCAGCAACACCCACTATTGTGGGCAGCCAGTCAGAGACATGTATAAGTTCTCGGCTCACAGTACCCGGCTGCTCCACCAGTGGTCCAGTGACGAAGGCCACACCCCTGACTCCTCCCTCCCAGAGAGACCACTTTCTGCCACGCAAGGGCCAATTACTTCCTCCAAACATCGTCTGACCCCCGTTGTCTACAAATTGTTATTATTGTTATTTTTATTATTGTGTATATTACTTATTAGTTGTGTGCACTATGTTGTGTGTATTAGTAGTCTGCTGTATATATTGGATGAATATATTAGTGTATTAATGCTTGTGTACCTGTAGAGAAGATGAGGATGGTGTTGTTCCAAATGCCTGCATCCTGTAGTGCCCTAGTGATGTTCCCTACGGATTCATCCATAGCAGATACCATTCCTGAATAATTCCTGCGTGAAAGGTCTTTAATAAAGCTATAAGGTTTGGTGTAGCGCTCAGGCACCTGTAATGGAGCGTGAACCGCCTGCAGAGCTATGTACAGGAACAGAGGCTGAAAAAAAACACCACAGAATATTCACTACACTCTTCTCACTAAAAACTACATACTACACCGTACACAGTGCAGACTCACATATAGGAACAAAAACTGAAAAGCAAACCACCATAGAGAGAAAAATAAGTGTTTGAAGGATTACCTTCTGTGTGTTGTGCTTGAGTATGATGTTGACTGCTCGGTGTGTGAAGAGTTCAGTAGAATACAGTTTGTTGTACATCCGTGCTGTTTCCTCGCCGTCCCGAAGGTCCAGAGCACAGCGTGTGACATTCAGTGGTGTGATGAAGCTACAGCGCTCATGAGTGTAATAATCCTCTGATCCTGTCAAATAACCTGCAAAACAGGTTACACACAAAAAATATACACAATAAAACAATTACACAACATAAAATACGATTAAGAAATGAAAGCATTTTCATCTTTTAGATACTTAAAATTAATATGAAACTGTGAGATGAATCTAAGATAAATAACACTAAGATTTCACTGTGAACTGGTGATATCAGGAAGTGAACAGAATCAGACACAGAAACAGGAAGTCAACAAGGATCAGGTACAGAGGAACAAAAGTATAACACCATGTGTTATAACTGTTTCAGAATCTCAGCGTGATACTAGTGGGCAGGGGCGCCACTTGCAATTTTGGGCCCTATGAAAGAAAATGAGACTGGGCCCCCTACCACACCCATTTTGCACCAAACATACAAGCCTTTGGGGGCCCCAAAAGTGGGTGGGCCCTTAGAAACTTTTCCTCCCTTAGTGGCACCCCTGCTAGTGTAAATTTTATCTCATGGTGAAGTGGGCATGACGTGTAATGAAGTGAAGAGCTAAATAAATGCCCACCCACCGAAGTAGGACTGGAAGCCTCTGCGGGTGGGCAGACACTCCCTCCGGTACATGCCCAGGTGCCACTTGCCCACCATGTGGGTGGAGTAACCAGCCTCCACCATCAGTTCTGGCAGCAGCTTCTCATCCAGAGGAACACAGTATGGCTGACACGGCCATATAATTTGATGTTGCATACCCGTGTGGATCTACACACACACACACACAAACACAAACACACAAACACACACACAGAGCTTCAGTTAATGTTCACATCAAACATCTGCACCCATGATCGGCACCACTGCACGTCTCAGATTACTGTCCTTGGCTGGCAGGTGTGGAACCCAGTGTGGTCTTCTCCTGTTATAGACCACCCACCTCAAGGTTTAATTTTTTTTAACTTTAACTTTTTTTTTTTTACTTTTTTAGCTTTCCCCACAGAACTATCACTCACTATTTTTGTTGTTGGGCACCATTCTGTGTAAACCTGTGTTTAAGAATCCCAGGAGATCAGAAGTTTAAGAGAGACACACACAGACAGAGTGATAGATAGATAGATAGACAGATAGATAGACAGACAGACAGACAGACAGACAGACAGACAGACAGACAGACAGACAGACAGACAGATAGATAGATAGATAGATAGATAGATAGATAGATAGATAGATATTGTATACTTGGTATCTTCCTGTCAGTAGCTGGTTCCTGGATGGAGTACACAGTGGTTGGACATAGTAGTTCTCCAGTCGGACCCCTGCAGCGCTGAGACGGTCCAATACAGGGGTTTTAATCTCAGATCCGTGATAACCCACATCATGAAAGCCCATATCATCAGCCAGTATAAAAACCACATTAGGAGGAGATCGACAATGCACGTACAGTCCACACACACACCACAGATACAGCGGAATTATGAACGCATTCATCATCGCTTCACCAGAGTAAAGACGACAACTTCAACTCTTCAGCTGCACACACACTTCCGTCTACGGCACTAATCTCTAATTAGCGTTGAATGGGATTACTGTAAATCTAATACTTTGCTCTGTTCCGTTTAACACGCAGTTGCAGCGCCAGCACTACAACTTCCGAAAAAAATCAAACCCCAAAGGAGCTGTCACGTGATTTTGTCACACGGTCTCATTTACGGAAGTATTTGTCTGAGTAGAAAAATATACTCGAAATAATAATAAGAAGAAGAACAAGAAGAAGCAGGATAATAATAATAATCACAATAATAACAACAACAATAAGAAGAATAAGAAGCAGGATATAATAATAATAATCACAATAATAATAACAACAATAATAATAATAAGAGTAACTAATAATAATAATAAGAACAAGCAGGAGAATAATAATAATCACAACAACAACAATAATAATTGTTATTGTTTTTATTTATTATTAGTAGTAGTTGGTCTGAATAATGAGATAGTAAGATGTACTCGAAAGGAAAGCAAGACTAATGCAAGAACACAAATTATGTAATATGCTTATTATTTGAAACAGATCTTAATGTCCTATAGCTTCTTTTCAACGTCTTTTAACTTTTCATTGTTTTGTCTCTCCATCAGCAAAAGTAGGCAGTCGAACCGTGTTTAAACCGGTTTGTCTTGTTATGCAATGATCACTGTGATTAATTAGTCTCAACACATCCACACACTGATTTACTGCTGTGATATTTTGTATTTCTGGGATCCTGTGGGTTTCATCGCTGCACTAACAAATAAACAGAGACATACAAACATTATTTACATAGTTTGATTTGTGTAATAAATTACATTTGTGTAATGATCAAGAGAACATTTTTTTACACTGAAATTATAACGCAGTAAACGCGTTCCTGCTCTATAACCTGTATCCAGACACATGATGCGTTTACAGCTATTTATAAAGTAAACATCGCCACACGTTTATATTTACTCCGTGTTTATCAACGTACCCGATTTGCACCAATCATGAGCCGCGTTGTTCGCGATGTCACACCTGATTGGCTGAGCTTCGGCTTCTGTGATTGGTGGAGTGACTGGAGCGCGAGGTTTGAATGTGGTGTCGATTCGAGTTCGGTTCAGTATCGTATTGTAGTGTAGTGTAGATTCACTTAACGTATCAAGAAAAACATTCATAAATACATAAATACATCGAATTCTCTGTTGTTGTTTTTGGCAAAGGAGTTACAGAGAAAGGTAAGACTGGTTAATCAAACAGTTGTTATCAAATAATCTAAAAGAGTCGCTAGCGGTTAGCATGTTTAGCACGTTTAGCTTATCTCTGTTTATGCTTTCTTACATTTTTGTTTTTAAAGAGGACTTTATTTGCTTTTAAAACTATTACGTGAGTTTATAAATCTCATCTGTGCTGACCAGTTAATTGTGAGTCGGTTTTAAATTACCTGTAAATCTATTAACATATTTATTTTAGTTACTGTTTAGACAATAATAGTAAATCACACTGCTTGTGCTTTCTGCATTGCTCAGATGTTGATTAATTTTCTGTGAGCACAGCTCTGTTTATACAGTGCACCTACAAACCACAGGTTTACGTGAACAACCTTCTTGTTTCAGTAGTAACAAGTCATTCACAGAGACTTGTAGGGTGGATACTGTTGAAATTAATTGGTATAATTATTAATTTTTATTGTCAGTATTATTAATGTATTGCTTTTTATCTTGAGTCTTCTATATGGACACTTGCTGATATGACCCTATTTCATATAAACAAAAACAAAAAAAAGCAGTTCTAATTTTTTATGCAATGTAAATGCCTCTGGTCATTCTAGTAAAGTTAATTTAATCGAGAGTGTAAGTGTTTAGTGTTAGTTTATATAGAATAAGTAACCCATATGGTTATTATTGTGTGTTTGCAGGTGTGTGTTTGAGATGAGTGCACCAGGGTATGTGTCTGATGAGGAGGAGTGTGTGTTGGAGTCGACGGCGGCTGATCTGGGCAGTCAAACACATGCCAGACGACTCCAAGCTCCAATTACAGAGCTGTCAGTCATTGGATCTGTAGAAACACACACCCAGCAGGTTAGACATGCACATACATGCACATACTGTACGTGCCTATTGCTCACGCACAATAGTAGGTCTGTATGAGTCAGGATATGATGGTTTAGTTTTGCAACTGTGTTCTGTACACTCCATACAGCATGGATGATCAAACTGACCCAAAATACTTACAAAGGCCTAGTGTGGCTGCAGGTTCTTATTTCAAACTTACTTGTATTTACACCTGCTAACTGAATGAAGACCAGTTTGAACTAAATTGATTAAACAAGATGTATCAGATGTGGCATCTGTTTGGTTGGTTTGAAAATATTGCCATAATGGGTCTTTGCAGAAAAGACTGAATTCCCCTGCCCAGTCACATGAGTATAATATTGTGTGTGTGTGTGTGTGAATGTAGTTGAGCAGAGGTGAGCGCATGGAGGAGAAGCTGCAGGTGTTTCTGCGTGTTCGTCCTCTTACAGATGCAGAGAGACAGCGTGGAGAAGATCAGGTCACTTTTTTACCCACACAAACAATATTTAATATTTTATTCAGCATGTGCAGTTAATGTGATGTGTGTGAAACATCACTGTAATGTATATATGGACATGTGTGATTTATATTGTGCTATTTGAAGTTTTTGATATGGTGTGTGCACATGCAGGGCTCTGTGTGTGTGCAGAGTGAAGACACACTCCTCCTGAAGGCCCCTAAAGACTCCCACAGCATGAAGAGTGCAGAGAGAGGAGTGTCACAGAGTGTACACAAGTTCACCTTCTCAAGGGTATACACACATGCACACATTAAAATCTGTTGTCACTGTGTCAGGATCAGTGATGTGTTTGCTGCATTTATTCATCACCAACAGCTTAATTCTGATCAGCTCACAAAGTATACATCACAGAGTATACACAGTATACATCTTTTAATACACAAACATTCAGTACACTGCTGTTGATTTCTTGTAATACTGCACTGTGTTCAGTAGCGTGTGTGTGTGTGTGTGTGTAGATTTTCAGGGAAGCAGCATCTCAACAGGACGTGTATGATCAGGTGATGAAGGAGATGGTTCGGGATGTCCTTCATGGAGAGAATCGGCTTCTCTACACGTACGGAGTGACAAACTCGGGCAAGACCTACACTATTCAGGGTAAAACACACACATACAGATACAACGAATTCAATGTTATCACTAGAGTAGACATGATGATTGGTGTGGACAGCAGTATGTTATTGAATGACTGTGTCCTATCTTTACCTGTGCAGGCTCAGCAGGTGAAGCTGGTCTACTCCCTCGAGCTATAGTCTCTGTGTTCACTGCACTGGCAGGACAGCTTTACCCCCGTTCTGACCTGAAACCTATTCTCAAGCAGGAGGTCCGCCGACTCAGTGATACAGAGGTCCGCACCGAGGAGGACAAACGCAACGCTCTGCTGCGAGAGGTACATGACTTTATGGGGCATGGCTAACAACACCACAGTGCTCCAGCTGGTGTAAAATGTCTCGTTAATCTCCTCGGTTCACACATCCAGTATTAAGTATGTTATCTGTTGTGTTTACGTGTAAAGTGAATTAATGTGATTTGTGGTGTTTGTTTCAGGAGGAGGTGTGTAGGCAACGTGGGGGTGTTAGTGCAAGTATTAGTTGGGACAGTGGGATCAGTGGACTTTCAGCCATCACACGACTGGAAGGTGAGACACACACCTTCGGAATAGAGACGCGTCTTAAACGTGCTAAAGCTGAACACTGTAATCAGGTTTATTTATCTGAACTCCAGTTTGTCCTTGTGTGTCTGTGTATCCTAACTTCACGCTGCTGTGTTGCAGACTCAGACGGTGTGTGTGTGGACTTAGACGGAGTGGCTGTTGGTGATGTCACTGTGGATAAATCGCTGCAGTACAGCGTCTGGGTTTCATTTTATGAGATTTATAACGAGTTTGTTTATGATCTGCTGGAGCCACCTATGTCTCTGCACACACAGAAGAGGAATACTCTGAGGTTGAGTGACGACAAGCATGGCAACGTCTATGTCAAAGGTGCACACACACACGGACACACATCTGCATATAACCTTTTGAACATGACTATATTAAAGTGTCCTGCACAGGGCTTTACCACATGAGAGAATTCATCACCTACATTACAGTGTGTTCACATTCTTGTGAATATTATTTATCATCACTTTTTTGGTGGGAGTTTATTTGCACAGCCAGACAGTTTGCCTAATTTGTAATCTAATTTGTCACTGCAGCCTCTTTTTAAGAAACAACTGAAATTCTCCAGTATAGTCGGGTTCACGAAGTATACATGGAGTTTGGGGTCTTCTGCTTACTTGTGTTTCTGAAAGTGTGTTTTGTTGAATGTGTTAATGATTTGTTGTGTGGTGTGTAGATCTGACCTGGGTGAATGTGCGCAGTGCTGATGAGGCATGGCGAGTGCTCACTGTCGGGCGGAACAACCAGAGCTTTGCCAGCACACACCACAACCACAACTCCAGCCGCAGGTACACACACACACACACACACTCACTCCACAACCACAACTCCAGCCGCAGGTACACACACACTCCACAACCACAACTCCAGCCACAGGTACACACACCACAACTCCAGCCGCAGGTACACACACACACACCACAACCACAACTCCAGCCGCAGGTACACACACACACACCTCAACCACAACTCCACCTGCAGGTACACACACACCTCAACCACAACTCTAGCCACAGGCGTGCATGCGCGCACCCACACACACAAACACACAATCAGACCCTTAAAGTGTGATGCAGATAAAGAGTCTGGACAAACTGATTTATTAATGATGCAATTTTTTTTATCAGTTGAAGAATCACATAGGACAAATTGATACCCTGCTTTTTTACATACTTGTGATCTGTGTTTGTGTTTCAGTCACAGTGTGTTTACTGTGAGATTGCTGCATATCCAGCCAGAAGTGGGTGGCACACACATCAGCGAGTGAGTTACACCACCATACGTTAGCAAATCTGTCAATGTTTGTGAGAAAATGTCAGAATACACTGCACTATATCTAGAACTTATCCATAGATTTTTTTCCCTGCCAAAATATTTGAAATAAATAAAAAGATTTAATTTTGGATACTGAGTTTAAGTGTATAATTATGTAGGTTCGTTGGCACAGACGTCGACTGAATCACCTTTACTTATTAGTATACAAAGATACTAATGTCTGTGTGTGTGGTGTTACAGGTTGTGTGTGTGTGACCTGGCTGGTTCTGAGCGCTGTAAAGATCAGCAGAATGGAGAGCGGATGAAGGAGGCGAACAACATTAACACTTCTTTGCTCACACTGGGACGCTGCATCAGCGCAATGAGACACAACCAGACTTATAGGTGAGTGTACAAACTACACAATAATTAGTGTGCTACTCGTCATGAGTGGTTCATGTGTTAGCTCTGTCCCCTGAGTAGTTCATTAGTGCTATGTTCATCATGAGTAATAAGTCTGTCGACTGTGTTGTAGGCAGCGCCCGGCGCAGGTCGTCCCTTTCCGAGACAGTAAACTAACCCGAGTATTGCAGAGTTTCTTCTCGGGACATGGACATGCCTGCATGATGGTCAACATTAATTCCTGCAGTTCCAGTTACGATGAGACACTGCATGCCCTCAAGTTCTCTGCCATCGCCACACAAGTACTCACTTTGCAAGACTTCACGTTCTGTCATCACCACACAAGTTCCACACACACACACACTCATTTTGTGATGATATTTATGTTCTAGTTGGTCCATGGTCCTGCCTCTAAGAGTCGAGTGGCCTACATCCTCTCCATGCTGCGTGATGACTTGGCCCATGCTGACAACACCCTGATGGAGGAGGATGAACAGAGTGATGAAGAGGATGATGGCATGTTCGAGCCTGAGGTGAATGAATGCTACTGATGCACATGTGGATATCTTTGCTATAGACTACTGAATTACTGATTGGTTGAGAATTCCCAGTGTTTGTTTCCTGGGTGTTGAGGTGATCTATTACTCACCACAATTACAAAATGTGAAATTCAAAATTTAAATGATTGTAACATTTTAACATTGTAACATTTTAAACATGAGTGTACAAATTTCGCAAATTACATTTACTTTTTGTGTGCAGGCTCTGTTAAATGCGATTAATGTTTTAAAACGAGAGGTCCTCCGTCAGCGGCAAGAGAAAGATGAGCTGGAGATGAAAATCAGGGAGCAGGTGTGTACAGAGATGATGGAGGTCATCAACCGTATGCAACTTGATTTCAGGTAACAGAAACACACACACTGCAAATCTTAATACCCATTAAAATGAGCATGTCTAGAGAGGCAGTCAAATGATCAGACATTGTTAAATAGTCAGAGAAGTAGATGGACAGACAGACAAACCTCCAGATGAATAGAGGTGGTGTACTGATGATGCAGGAAGTGTGCAGCTGTTGGTGGGAGGAGATCAGTCATTAAACAGTAATATACAGTGTAGAATAGAAACGTATGTCTCACATCATGGACACTGTAAATGTACAATGACGCATGCTGCACTAAACAGTTCTGTCTCTCTCGCTCTGATTTCAGTGAGACGATGGAGAACGAGAGAGAGCTGATGGAGAATCGGTGTGAGAACAAAATCAACAACCTGAAGAGCAGCTTAAAGAACTACTACAGTCAGCAGCTGGAGGTAAGACACTTTACTGACCCCAACACTGTTTCTATGACCAGATTATCATTATTTCCTATAGAATAAATGTGTACGAAATGGAACCGCAGTCTCAATGTGAACTGTTGGTACAGTGATATTTACTCAGGTTTAGTTATATTTGGGTTCATTCAAATGTCCTTAAAAAACAACCATGTGTTTCAGGAGAGAGATGATCAGATCCAAGAGCTCAGTGCAGCCCTGCGAGAAAATGAGGGACGAAGTACAGCGTCTATTTTTCCGTCGCTGGTGGACTGTGACGGACCTCGGCGATCTCGGCGCATAGCTTCATCACACAATCGCAGCAGCCAGCATGAACATGTAGAGCTGGAAAGCACCAAAGCTGAATTAGCACAAGTTAAAGCTGACTTGGAGCAGTGCAGAGCTGACCTTGATCTCAAAAAAACAGAGCTTACACTCAAAACACTCGGTAAAATGCCACACACTTAACAAATCAGTCCGTATTCACTGCACACTCATCTGCTTTCTGTTTAACAAATCAACATTAATAAATAAATGGTTTTGTCGAAAATCGTCTTTTTCAGAGCTAATGCTAACCATTCCAAAATTGTTTCAACAATGACAGTCACCATAATGTCTGTTTTTACACCTTTGTCTCACCTTTCTATCTTATTCAGAGCTGAAGCGTTTTCAGGATCATCCAGGAACCTCAAGCCTCACTGCAACTGCAGAGCGCAAACTCCTTGAGGGACAGAAGGTGTGTAATTAAATGGGGCTCCTGTTTTCTAATGATGTTCAAACACACTTGCAGACTAACAATAATATACCGCACTGCTTAAAGCCTGTGTGAACACTAACCCTTCTTCTTATAATTGGGTGCTACAGAGTGCTCATTATTGTCAGTGTAGGGAATAGGGAGAGGTTTAGGTCACAGCAGGTGATGCACTCAGCTGTTAGTTTCATCCCGTTGTTCACATTCTGTGTGTAGACTCTGAGGCAGTTACGTGCTGATCTGCAAACTCTGGTGTTGAGGCTGCAGTCTGGAGAGCGAGCGTGCTGTCATTATACTGATGGAGAAAAACTCCGCACAGCCCTTAACACTGCTGACTCAACACTCCTCAAACAGGTACATGCAGTATATTCAGATGCGCTTGTGACACCACTCTTAACTCCACTAACTCAACATTCATCAAACAGGAACTGTACTCATGCTGTGTGTTTCAGGATCAGATGCTGATGGAGCTTCATTCGACTCTGCAGCTCCTTAAAGCTCAGTTACATCCTAAAGATGAGACTCGAGCAGATCTTAAACGACCTTTCCCCCCTTCTAGCCCTGTAACCCCTAGCTCCTGCAGTAGGCGGGGCTGTGGCGTTGCTGTGGCAATGGTGGAGAACCAACCCCCGGGCAAGCGAGCATTCCTGCGTCTCTTCACACCATCACGTAACAGCAAAATGCCTCAACAAAAAGCAGATGCCTCAACACCGTACGCCCGCATACTGCGTTCACGCCAACCCTCTCCCCCACCTACCCCCACCCTCACACGCAGGGGCAGGTTCTAAAGACACCGACCTCACTCCTGATTGTTCTGTCATTTTATTAAAGAGTTGCATGTCAGGATGTTACTTGTTACTTCACAACCCTAATCCCATTCTGCTGTTTTAATCTTGCACAACACTCATTATAGGGCTAATTAACACCTCTGTCTGGGTTGAAGTAGGTGTATTGGTAGCAGAGACACTAAAATGTGCAGGACAGAGGGTTCTCCAGGACCAGGGTTGGGAACTTGTGCCTGTAAAGAAGAATGTTTAATTAGCAAAGCTTTGCAGATTACAGAGCTGCAGGTTTTTCCTGTACATACTTGATCTAAACTGTACATTGCTGTCACATATCGAGAATTCATTATACTGTTAACTATTAAGCCTTAGTTACAGTAACAATCTGTTCAAGGATTTCCTTAATTTACTACTCATTCACAGCTAATTAGTGTCATAACCATTAGTGCCATGCTAATAAAGGTAAATATTACAAAATATTGTAAGATTTTGTATCCATCATCGATTTTTATTTAATCATTCATCTGCTTCATTGACAGATTATTGGTTTATTATTTAAAGGATTGATACAGTATGTGTTAAATTCTCAACCAAAAAAACCCAAACAATTAAGACATTAATAAATCAGCTGTGCCTAATCAGTGACTAATGTGACTCTTAATGTAAAGTTTGAACTAAACATTTATTCCACATATATGACCAAATTGATTTTGTCTCTGGAGTAAAAATGTTTTCAATAACATTTAAAGCTTTATCGACACAGCACAGTTTGTACGGTTCTGTAGAATATCTGTAAGAGATTAGCACAATTAGCCTAGCATTATATATGCACACTTTTACACAGGGCTTCCTCGAGGCATTTTACACCTTTTTATTTTGTGATATTGTAATGAACCATTTTGTATGTGGTCAGTCATGTGTGTGGTGTGATTTATATATTGGTTATATAGCAATTACACAGTCATACGATAAACCTGTATTCAAATCTTTATGCACATGTTTATGAGTTCTGTATAAAAAGATTGCTGTGGATTGAATAAAACACATTCACAGATACAGACATGTCTGGATTGTTTTTAATCCACACATACACTTCAGTTTTGAACAACCTGAATTTGGATAAAATAAAAACAAAGACTTTTAAATCACATGAGCCAATATTTTATTCACAATAAATAAACAGATGTTTTAACTGAGAAATTTGACACTTTTATCCACTAAATGAGCTCATTTCAAATTTGATGCCTGTAGCAGGCAGAATGTTCTTTTCATCGAGGTTATGGTTTTGGAATTTGGTCCCATTCTTGCCCGATATAGGTTTCCAGCTGTTGAAGTGTTTGTGGTTCTTTGATGTATTTTTCATATTTTTTTCAGTAAGTGGTTTTGCATTGTCCTGCTGAAATGCACAAGGCCTTCCCTGAAATAGATGTTGTCTTGAGGGGAGCATGTGTTGCTCTAAAAACTTTATATACCTTTCAGCATTTATAGTGTCTTCCAAAACATGCAAGCTGCCCATACCATATGCACATTTGCACCCCATACCATCAGAGATGCTGGCTTTTGAATTGACAGCTGATAAAATGCTGGAAGGTCTCCCTCCTCTTTAGCCCAGAGGATACGGCATCTGCCGATTTCTAATTGTTAAATTTGGACTCATTTGACCATAGAACACACTTCCACTTTGAAACAGTTCATTTTAAATGAGCCTTGGCCTACAGGACACGAAGGCACTTCTGGACCATGTTCACATAAGGCTTCCTTTTTGCATGATAGAGCTTTATTTTAGATTGCGTTTACGACAGTGGTTTCTGGAAGTATTCCTGGGCCCATTGACAGAATCATGCCGATGAGTGATGCAGTGCCAGCTGAGGGCCCGAAGACCACAGGCATCCAATAAAGATCCTCAGCAGTTTCTCTAAATCTTTTGATGTTATACACAAATGAGAGCAGATGATGAGATTTGCAAAGCCCTTGCAATTTGACGATGAGGAACATAGTTTTTAAAATATTCCAATCTTTTTACGCACATTTTAACAGATTGGAGAGCCTTTGCCTCTCTAAGACATCCATTTTATAGCTAATCATGTTATAGACCTGATATCAATTAACTTAATTAGTTGCTAGATGTTCTCTCAGCTGAATCTTTTCAAATTTTCTTGCTTTGTGAATTTTAGTTTTCATTTTATTCAAATTTAAACTTTAACTTCACAGAGCTGTGAACCGTGTGTGAAACATCACATGAGAAACCTCTCTGAAACATTAGGGCTTTTACTAAATTTACTACGAGGTAATTGGGAGGAAATACACAAGTGTTCTCCGTTGAACCCAAGAACAGAGAAAATGTTTGCTGATCAATCACTGTGTGCAGTTTTATTTAAAAGATGTACCAAAACTCAAAGAAGAATCAGACACTAGTAAATTTCTAATTATGTGATCTGACCTACACCTGATAGACATCTGTTCTGACTAAACACCAGCAGGATGTGCTCTGTTTACTGTCTTCTTCACTGACATTCTTTTCCTGTATTTTCCCCTTTCAGTGGCTCCTGTATTGTTTGTCGCACTGCTGAAACACCCCTGCATTTCTCATGGTCTGTGGTCGTGTTCCTGTAGCATGCTTCAAAAATGAAAAAACTTTATTTTATCAGATTACGCATACAGGTTATTTCTGAGCAAAATAAAAATATCAATCTGTACAGGATAATAACATGATAAAGTGAGAACTATGTCTATGTGTGGGTGGGTGTGTGTCATGGTGTGATGGAGGACAGGTCCAGAGGCGACACTCTCCTAATGGGTGTGGTGGTGTTGTACACACTCTGTAGTGTGTGTGTGGCTGTGTTCAGAGGGTTAAACACACTCTGTTCAGACGATGATTCTCCCTGTTCCCGCACAGCTGAGATCTGACGCAGCAAAGCTTTTCCCTCCTCACGTGCCTACATACACACACATCCCAAAGGACTCAGTATAAATACTTTAGGAGCACTGAATATGTTTTAGAATTAACAGTGTGTGTCCTTCACTCACTTCGTTGTAGTCACAGCAGCGTTGTGCACATAGTGACGCCTCATCATACAGTTTGTTCTTGAAGTAATACTGACCAAGGTAACGCAAGGCTGTGCTCACCTCCACATGCTCCAACTGCTCCTGCATACGCACAAATGCAAATTTTGTAGGTCTTTCACTCTCCACGATGGTTAATGGCTTTATATTCATTCTCTGGGTGATGATCTGACTCACAGTTCTTATGAAATTTATTAAATGCTTGTTAAAACATGTTCAGCTGTATCTTTTAATAATACTAATAAAATGCTGACTTTATATTTAGGCACCATTGCTTTTTCGAAAGCTCCATTTAAACATTAAAAACCTAAACACTGTCACTAACAGATGCCTGAAGCATGGCATTAAACCCTTAGAACATTAAATACTCAATGTGACAATGTGCCATTAACACTCACCATCACAATAAACACTCACACGATAAAACATTCAAAACAATACTCAAAACAATATACAATACACACTTTATTGCTCACGGCACTAAATAGACACATTAGTCACGTATTATGATGAACGCATTAAACATTCACCCTCACAGCAATAAACACTCACTGTGGTCTGTCATTAAATGCTCCCTGTACTGACTAAACACTCAGAGCATTAAACACTTACCCCACAAGAGAAAATATCCTGGATGTAGATGATGTAACACTGAGCCGCATCGTCCGACTCGTTCAGCTGCTCATGAAGCCTGGAATTGGACACAGACACGGTCACACACACACCCCCAAACACATAAAAACTGGGTTTATCACTAATACAGACCCATTACATATTCCATCTCTGTAATAGTAGTAGTAATAATAATAATAATAATAATAATAATACTTTGCAAGTTTGAGCAGTGCCATCCTCTCCACATCTCCCACTGAATATGCTCGCCAGTAACACTGCAGCACACAAACACACACTATTATAACCACCACTTCGCCATAAACATAACTTAGCATGATGTTCAGAACTCTTCACCTTCTTAGCTTCAACTTGCTGGGAGAGTTTTTCATAACATTCACCAAGAGCTACAAGCATTCGTGAGTCATTGGGCCTGAAACAGAAAAACACACACAGTCAGTAACAATGCTGCTACAGCACAGCACACTCTTTCTGTGTCCCATGGTGTGTGTCACACTGTACAGAAAAACCTGTGCTGATTCTAGTTCCTAGTTCAATTGGTATGTTGTAAAACACTAGCTAATAAATACTCTTCCTTGCAGTGAAACCTTCAATAATATCTGTCAACAACATATCTAACATATTTAGCTAAACCTAAAGAATATTTGGCCACAAACACGTATCTCCATCTGATACAAGTATCTTTCTGTCTGATCACATGAGCAATTGTTTGTGATCATGTGGCCAAACTTGGCTGATTTGTTATTATTATTATTTTTTTTTATTATTATGAATGAGAAAATCCCATATCTACACTGCAATCCAGAACTGGTCATCAATATACAACACACACATGCACAGACACACTCACAGTACACACCTGAGCTGGTGAGCTTTTCTGTAGTAGTACAGTGAGTAGAATGGCATCTTGAGAATTTCGTAAGTCTGACCGAGTCCGTACCAGGCCCGGTAATCCCTCTTGTTCACCTCGATTGCGTGTCTTATAAACACAAACACACTCATTATAATACATATGATATAAAACAATTTAGTAGTATACACCAAAACGGAATACACTTAATAACCGTTTTATCAATGCCACCGATCACACGGGTCAAATGTACTCTGAGTACTGATGGATGGATGGATGGGGTATAAGTGGCCAATCCTTTGAACATACAAAACATAATGTATGCTATACACATTGTATGTTGATATAGATGGAATTTACTGGGGTGTATTAATCAAAGCTGTATACTGAGAAAGTGTTGAATGTGTAATTACTAGAACACACTTTGGTCAGATTCCTATATATTTGCACAATGTACTCTATAATATACAGAATGCTCACTGGTCAGCGCCATTTTGTATTGTCTGTTGGCACTAAGCTGCACAACATGCACTTGATATTGTCTCATTTCACTGCGTACTGGGTCAGCTATATATGGTTGAAATGACAATTAAAGCTTCTTGACCTGACTTGACCTTTAGACTTTGACAGTGATTAGTGATTAGCATCAGTGGTAGACAGAGACAGTGTTCGTTATTGTGTGTTAATTGTACCTGTAGGCCTGGATGGCAGCAGATGTGTTCTTCATCTCCATGTACTCATGGCCCATCAGAGTCCAGGCCCCAAGACAGCGAGGGCTCAGTTTCAGCGCTCGCTGGAAATACAGAGCTGCTTTCTCATGTTGACACCGCATACTGTAGTAATTACCTACAAAATAAACACTCAGAATTAAGAGTACCGCTCCTCCAATTTGTGAGGAATATATGTTAATTAGCTGTGACCAGTTTTAAGTGTTTATTAGAAATCTTTTGCATGCATATAGAAAAAAACATAAATCCATGTAACTTAAAATATTTCTGTCATGTTACTGTGCATGCGTGTGCGTGATTACTGACCAATGACACAGCAGGTCTCCACTCTGTACTTGTCAATTTCCACCAGGCTGTGGGCAAGATAGCTCAGCTCCGGCTTCATAGACTACACACACACACACATATACTCTTTCCAATGAATTTGATATCGTTCATTAATACAGTCATTCAACATCAGTTTTATTTTAGCCATAGTTTATCTGCCAATAGATTATCTCTCTGTTTCAGACAATACCCAATACTGACTTGATACTGATCCCCTGGGTGCTTTGTATATGATATGATTTTTCTTACCCGCACATACAGCAGGTTAGAGAACGTGTCCATATTCTCAATGCGGAATGGATCTTGTTCACGAAGCTCATTAAACAGATCCAATGCCTGGTCAATATCTGTCTCACACACACACAGACACACACACAGACACACACACAGACACACACACAGACACACACACACAGACACACACACACAGACACACACACACAGACACACACACACAGACACACACACACAGACACACACACACAGACACACACACACAGACACACACACACAGACACACACACACAGACACACACACACAGACACACACACACAGACACACACACACAGACACACACACACAGACACACACACACACACACACACACACACAGACACACACACACAGACACACACACAGACACACACACACACAGACACACACACAGACACACACACAGACACACACACAGACAGACACAGACACAGACACACAGACACACAGACACATACAGACACATACAGACACATACAGACACATACAGACACATACAGACACATACAGACACATACAGACACACACACACAGACAGACAGACAGACATGCGCACACACACACACATAGGCAGAGAGACACAAAGATAGACACGGAGATACACACACACACACACACACACAGACAATCAATACCTAGTGCTCATATTGAAGTACATTATAGTGCATTGTGAGCAGCGTGTGTCCATTCGGTGAGTGAATTAATGCACTGTGAGTTGGTAGACTAATGTGAAGTAATGTGTGTATTTCCTGCATATTAGCCCATTAACGTGCATGATTAGCACACTTGTTTTGTGGAGACATCTCTTTGTGCCCATGTGCATCATCCCAATCCACACATCTGAAGCTGAAGGCCAGATAAGTCTGTGTGTGATGATGATGATGATGATAAACAAACCTCGAATGTTGTGGTAGGCAACGGCGATCTGGGAGATGATGTAGGTACTCTTGGAGAATCCAGCCTCCTTCAGACTCTGGTATTTCTGTAGTGCCTCTGTGATCATCTGCAGCTCTGTAAACATGTGGGCCAGGAAGAAGTCCCTCACCCAACAGTCCGGCAAGGATAAAGACTTCAGCTACAGACACAGAGACTTCAGTTACAAACAAACAGACAGCAAGATAGAGACTTCAGTCATAAAAATCTGCATCTCTCTTAAACAGCAGAAACCCAGGTCTAGAGGTTAAGTGTATACTACATCAATGTCTCTGAGAGAGAATGGTGTGGTGTTGCTCAGAGACAGTGTGCAGAAGTGCTGCTCAGAGTATACATGCAGGTCGATGACAGAGTGTAGGTGGTGTTGAGACTGAACTTGTGGTTTTGTGAGTGTGAGAGGCAGTGTGAAACAGTGTTTTGTGTGAGATAGTGTGTGTTGTTGAATGTGTACCATGTCAATGTTGGTGATGAGGTTGCAGAGCTCGAGCCAGGCACCCCAGTGTAGTGGGAGAGAGTGTGTTGCCTCAACAAACACATCCACTGCTTCCTTCATCAGATCTAACTTCCTCAACACAACCCCGTACCTATACACACACACACACACACACACACACCACAATAGCAAAGATTACGATCATCTGATTATGCTAAGTAAAAAAGGGAAAAGTGTACATTCAGTTCAATTGAACTTCAATTGTGTGGATGTGTGGATTTACAGGTAGAGTGTGAATCCATCCAGTTCTCCAGCAGTGTGTTTCTTACTGAGTTCCACTCGGAGTTCCCTCAGAGCTTCATTGCGTACCTGACCCTTCTCAAGAGGACCTAGGAGGAAACACCAGATACAAACACAGACACACGCACACAGACAGCAGCGCGACACACTCACACAGACAACGGCGCGACACACGCACACAGACAGCGACGCGACACACAGACAGCGACGCGACACACAGACAGCGACGCGACACACAGACAGCGACGCGACACACAGACAGCGACGCGACACACAGACAGCGACGCGACACACAGACAGCGACGCGACACACAGACAGCGACGCGACACACAGACAGCGACGCGACACACAGACAGCGACGCGACACACAGACAGCGACGCGACACACAGACAGCGACGCGACACACAGACAGCGACGCGACACACAGACAGCGACGCGACACACAGACACAGACGCGACACACAGACACAGATGGTGACGTGACATACAGACAGCAACACACACAGACAGCGGCACACACACAAATCACATTTGGTGATCATTCAGTCAATTAAACATTTAGATATTAATGATATATAAATACTTAATATATGCCAAACCAGCTGAAAAACTTTGTCTCTCACCCAGACTGTCCACCGTCTCATCGTCCTTCTTCTTCTCTCCTGACTGAAACATACAGAAACAGATGTTAAAAACAAAAGAGTATATGCACCAACACATGGCACAAGTAAACAAGAGTAAGTAAACAGTGATGGTGAACATCTCTCACCAAATAGCGTGAATACATGTAGAGAAAGTATGCTTTCTGACTGCGGCAGTCACGCAGGAAATAAGCTGCACGATCATATTCCTTTAGATCAAAATATGACTTTGCCAAACACAAAGCATCCAAGTCATGGGCTTCATCCTAAAAACAGTGACATGAGGACAATCAGAAGTGAGAATAGTGCTTAATTCTGGTTTTAGTGACATCCTTGTCTCTATGTACAGTTTGTGTTTCAGCTTTTAACTCAGTACAGATCAATAACACCCTCTCTTCTTCCCCTAAGATCACCTATAAGATAACGTAAGGTTACTTGCGTAATCCTAGTTCTCTGAAAAGGTATCTCACTATGGGAAACGCCTCAGGCATGATAGACTATGGAAGCAGCAATTACACCATGTCTGCAATTACACCACGTCTGTTGGCAGAGCAATCACAGCTCGGGGACCTAGATGTACCGCTGTGATCACTGCAATGGCATTCTAAGCCTGCTCTTCCCTCGTGTATCAAGAGAAAGAAAGTTTGGTGAGATACCTCACTCTGTTTTCAGAGAACCAGGGAAATACAAGTAACCTTACATTCTCTTTCAAACATTGATTCGGTATCTCATTATGACATCACGATATAGCCCACTCCCGTAGCGCATGATTTCTGAAGCCACTGGACAGACCAGGTGAATATGAGAGATAGCATCTCATTACGCTCATGGGCCAACTTGGAGAACTGAATGAGCCATAGAAGGCGCAGTGACATGCAGACGGTTAAATCTGATGAATGTGTGGCGGGAAGCAAAGCTGGCTGCAGCATAAATATCTCTTACAACGACTCTCTTGAACAAAGCCCATGATTTAGCTATAGCTCGTGGTGAGTGGGCCCTAAAGCCCATCGGGGAATCAAGAACAATAGCTATATAGGCTGACTCAATCATCTCCAACATCCAGTTGGGAAACCGTTGCAAAGAGATTGGCTTACCTTTACATTGAGCAGCCCATGAAACAAATAGTTAATCGCTCTTTCTGAACGATTGATGTTCCTGTTAACATACTGGCTTAACGCTCGTACAGGACACGGTGTGCGATTCACTTTCCTCCTCCGAAGCAAGTGCAGGGGAATAAAAAGCACTCAGTTCCAGGGCGGTGTTGTTATAACACGAATCAAGGACCTTGGGAACAAAAGCCAAGTTAGGCAGCAGCATTTCTGACAGCCACAGCATCATTTCTGACAGCCACAGCATCCCTTGCCAACTCTGGGCTATCAGGAGGAGAGATAACCCGTTTTCTCTTACTCTTTCCAGGCTGGGAGATACTGCACTCAGTGCTGGGAATGCGCAAAGCAGTACGCTTGGCCACAGGTGAGTCAGTGCATCCACACTCAAGATGCATTTATGTCTCTGAGAGAGAAATAAAGCGGACACTGTTTTATTGTGAGCCGAAGACATCTACGGCTGCATACCTCTCCCAAATTTGCTCCATCACCTGCGGATGGAGTGACCATTCTCTGTACAACGGATTGTCTTTTGAAAGGAGATCCGCCCCCACATTTAGGACTGCTGGGACAAGCGTTGCACGCAGTGACTCGGAGCGTGCCGCACTCCAGACAATCAGCTTGTGATCTAGATTGTGCAATTGCACAGAGCGCATCCACCCTTGGAGATTGATATACGCCAGCACCGTCATGTTGTCTGATCTGACCAGTACGTGGAAGAAAATGTTTCAGTGCCAGAAACACTGCCATCAGCTCCAATTAGTCTATGTGGAGCTTGCAGAGCTGCCTGCTCTGAAAAACCGCCCCCCAGTCCATTGTCACCAGTTTTCTCTCCATTGATGAAGCGCCTCCACCCATTCCTCCGTAGCTCACTTGGCACATGAAATGACCAACCGCTGGAAGTCCCTTAACCCGTGTAAACCCAGCAGGGCCACGGACAGTGAGGAAGCCCATCAAGCGGAGACGTGTTTTAAATGGCAGCAGATTTCCCTTGTGAAACTGAGCCAGACACTGATTAAATGGCGTTAACTCTGCTCTCCGAGAGCGTAGCGTGGCATGTCACTGAATCTATATGTAGTCCCATATACTCAGTCTCCTGAGATACATTCAACTGGCTCTTGGCAAAGTTGTTGACGTATATAAAGGTCCCAGATGGTGAGCTGTGATTGGACTGCCATATGGACAGACGTGGTGTATTTGGTGCTTCCATAATGAGATACCGAACGAATGTTGGAGAGACTTTAACTTTAACCTTGGTGTTGCTTTACAAAAGACTAATCATCATTAAAAACCATTCATATAATGACTAAATAATGAAGAGCATTGTGATTAGTCAGAATTAATCACACTGACCTCAGTGACCTGTGGTGGAGCAGGAATTTCACTCAGTGGGAGAGGATCAAGAGAAAAAGCCAACTCAGATGCCCTGAGTCGTCCGTGTGCAACCCCACACACACACACACACACACACACACACACACACACACACACACACAGAGAGAGAGTAACACATAATACATTATAAAGTCATTGTCACATTTGGCAGTAATAAGGACAGCGTATTAAAGAAATAATTACGCATAATTATCTTCTATAAAAGAGCTGTCTAAATCACAAGCTAATAAAGCTGTCTTAAATCCAACTTTACATTATAAACTACATCCATGATGTGATCATAGTGAGATTTCTGTTCACTGGACTGTAAAACCATCAGGATGGTGAATAACAAGTGAATACAATCATATGTGAATGTTATTATGAGACATGACTTATGTGAGTAAGTGAGTAATTCCTTAGTTAAAGTGTTAAACCGGTGAAGTCAGTTAAGTGTGTAGCTCAGAGAAATGTCTTCTTAATCACTTTAAGGACAGCCATGAACACAGACATTAGCCAAGCTGCTAACAGCACGATAAAATCAATTAATACAACACTTACAATGCGGTTCGTTTTGTAAACTGTGACCTAAAATAACTCACCACTTCACACTGTGCACCAGTCCACGCTCTTTGCATTGCGATATCATAGAAATGAGCTGTTTTTTAATCTGGACTAAGTCGCTAAACTCACTACTCAGAGCCGCCGCCATTTTTCGTGTGTTTGTGTGACGTCACCGCGGCGCCATAGAGCTCCATGCTGATTGGACCATAGCGATGGGCTGTGTTTCAATTATAGTTGTGAATTCCTCTACAATCTTCGTTGAAGTGCACTACGCACTACACAGTATGTGTATATATATATATATATATACTATATATATATATATATATATATATATATATATATATATATATATATATATTATGGCATGCTGTTTAGGAAATTATTCATGAGAGAATTGAATGAAATGTCTGAATATATTGAATGAATCCTGATATCTTGTACTTTAGGCAGAATGACTGAGTCAGCGATAAACTTATTTGCTGCAATTTTAAGAAATGAAGATAGTTAACACGTTTAACAGTGCGTGTACGGCCCAAAGTGGTGCCGTAAACCACACTATTGTCGGACTACGGATGAAGAAATGTATTCGCTATTTCACCGATTAAGGTGAAGGAAGGTTTCACCTAGGCTTAGTGGTTAGCACGTTCGCCTCACACCTCCAGGGTTGGGGGTTCGATCACCGCCTCCGCCTTGTGTGTGTGGGGTTTGCATGTTCTCCCCGTGCCTCGGGGGTTTCCTCCGGGTACTCCGGTTTCCTCCCCCGGTCCTAGGACATGCATGGTAGGTTGATTGGCATCTCTGGAAAATTGTCCCTAGTGTGTCATTGCGTGAGTGAATGAGAGTGTGTGTGTGTGTGTGTGTCCTGCGATGGGTTGGCACTCCGTCCAGGGTGTATCCTGCCTTGATGCCCGATGACGCCTGAGATAGGCACAGGCTCCCCGTGACCAGAGGTAGTTCGGATAAGCGGTAGAAGATGAATGAATGAATGAATGTTTCACCTATTTACATATCTAACAGACAAGGATCAAGATCACTAATTTCGATCTCTTTTGGTGTCCACTTCACTACTGTCTGCCTATTGTCTGATGCTAGGTAGGTGGGTTAATATGGGTTTGTAATCAGTGTTGTAACGTAACGAAGTAGAAATACTTCGTTACCGTACTTAAGTAGAAATTTCACGTATCTGTACTTTACTTTGCTATTTAAATTCGTCAACTTTCACTTTTACTCCACTACATTTTCTAGATAAAATGTATACTTTTACTCCGCTATATTTCCAGTAAGCATCTTCGTTACTCGTTACTACAAAATAAAATAAAAAAAAAAACAAAATAATAAAAAAATAAAATAAAATAAAATTAAATTAAATTAAATTAAATTGCGGGGGGCACGGTGGCTTAGTGGTTAGCACGTTCGCCTCACACCTCCAGGGTCGGGGTTCGATTCCCGCCTCCACCTTGTGTGTGTGGAGTTTGCATGTTCTCCCCGTGCCTCGGGGGTTTCCTCCGGGTACTCCGGTTTCCTCCCCCAGTCCAAAGACATGCATGGTAGGTTGATTGGCATCTCTGGAAAATTGTCCCTAGTGTGTGATCGCGTGAGTGAATGAGAGTGTGTGTGCCCTGCGATGGGTTGGCACTCCGTCCAGGGTGTATCCTGCCTTGATGCCCAATGACGCCTGAGATAGGCACAGGCTCCCCGTGACACGAGGTAGTTGGGATAAGCGGTAGAGGATGAACGAATGAACGAAAATAAAATTGCGACTGCAATAAGGGAGGTTTGCTTCTAGATTGCATTACGCAGCTCCGCACGCTCTATTTCAGCGTAATGTTGCCAAAAGGAGGCGGAAGCACAACTGAACCTGAGCCACATTTTTTACTGTGTTACCACAAAGAGCCACATCATACACATGGGCACACATGATCATCACGTTTTTTCCCTGCCATTTTGAGAGCGGACTTGACACAAATTGTTTACTCAAATGACCTTGCTCCTACTGGGAAACTCTGAGGTATTTTCATCCCACTCACATGCGCGTTTTACGAAAATACCGTATTTAACTCAAGCGAAACGAACACGCACAATAAAAAGACACACAAACTTCGATATGAACGTAAGAACCGCATGCGGCTCGAGAGCCGCGGTTTAGCCACCTCTGTCGTAGACGACCACCCCGACGATAGTGGTGAACAAGGTGAAGAAGATAACGTTATACACCCGTGGCCATATTTGCAAGAAATGTTTCTGTATGTTTCTCTTATGCCTACCGAAAATCACTGAAATTTTACTTTTTACTTTTACTTCAAATACTTAAGTACATTAAATATCAGAAAATTACTTTTGATACTTAAGTACAGTAAATATCAGATACTTTAAGACTTTTACTTGAGTAATATTCTAAAAGGTGACTTTCAGTTCTACCAAAGTATTGCTTTCTAGTACTTTATACAACACTTTGTAATAGCCGATTTGGTTGTAAATTGTAAATAATTTTATTGTTAGAAACTTTCAAGTTACACTAGGTCATCTCACTGTATCCAAAAGACAGATATTTGCAGGTTTAAAGAAATTTAACAAAGTCACCAGTCTTGCACGACTTTTCCAATACTTCAGACATATTGTGTCTTACAACTGTCAATTCAGCAGCAATATGTGTCTTTTGGATACAGTGAGATGACCTAGTGTAATTTGAAGCCAAACCTCCCTTATTGCAGTCGCAATTTTATTTTATTTTTTTAATTTTGTTTTTTTAAATTTTATTTTGTAGTAACGAGTAACGAAGATGCTTACTGGAAATATAGCGGAGTAAAAGTATACATTTTATCTAGAAAATGTAGTGGAGTAAAAGTGAAAGTTGACGAATTTAAATAGCAAAGTAAAGTACAGATACGTGAAATTTCTACTTAAGTACGGTAACGAAGTATTTCTACTTCGTTACGTTACAACACTGATTACAAACCCATATTAACCCACCTACCTAGCATCAGACAATAGGCAGACAGTAGTGAAGTGGACACCAAAAGAGATCGAAATTAGTGATCTTGATCCTTGTCTGTTAGATATGTAAATAGGTGAAACATTCATTCATTCATTCATTCATCTTCTACCGCTTATCCGAACTACCTCTGGTCACGGGGAGCCTGTGCCTATCTCAGGCGTCATCGGGCATCAAGGCAGGATACACCCTGGACGGAGTGCCAACCCATCGCAGGACACACACACACACACACACTCTCATTCACTCACGCAATGACACACTAGGGACAATTTTCCAGAGATGCCAATCAACCTACCATGCATGTCCTAGGACCGGGGGAGGAAACCGGAGTACCCGGAGGAAACCCCCGAGGCACGGGGAGAACATGCAAACCCCACACACACAAGGCGGAGGCGGTGATCGAACCCCCAACCCTGGAGGTGTGAGGCGAACGTGCTAACCACTAAGCCTAGGTGAAACCTTCCTTCACCTTAATCGGTGAAATAGCGAATACATTTCTTCATCCGTAGTCCGACAATAGTGTGGTTTACGGCACCACTTTGGGCCGTACACGCACTGTTAAACGTGTTAACTATCTTCATTTCTTAAAATTGCAGCAAATAAGTTTATCGCTGACTCAGTCATTCTGACTAAAGTACAAGATATCAGGATTCATTCAATATATTCAGACATTTCATTCAATTCTCTCATGAATAATTTCCTAAACAGCATGCCATAATATATATATATATATATATATATATATATATATATATATATATATATATATATATATATATATTATATATATATATATATATATATATATACTATATATATATATATATAGTATATATATATAGTATATATATATATATATATATATACTGTGTAGTGCGTAGTGCACTTCAACGAAGATTGTAGAGGAATTCACAACTATAATTGAAACACAGCCCATCGCTATGGTCCAATCAGCATGGAGCTCTATGGCGCCGCGGTGACGTCACACAAACACACGAAAAATGGCGGCGGCTCTGAGTAGTGAGTTTAGCGACTTAGTCCAGATTAAAAAACAGCTCATTTCTATGATATCGCAATGCAAAGAGCGTGGACTGGTGCACAGTGTGAAGTGGTGAGTTATTTTAGGTCACAGTTTACAAAACGAACCGGTTACAGGCTACAGGACAGTCTGACAGCAACATTAACTGATACTTAATTAACATGACAGTAAATGTTACTTAATTATATTTAAGTTGTGAGTTTAATATTATTAAAATAATTAAGTAAAGTCAATTAATTTTTTTACAGACAGTAAAATCGAAATATTATAAAGTCAATATATAATCTTATATGTCTAGTATTTTATTTAAGGAGATGTATTATATTTTTTCTGTTTGACATTTACAATTATGTAGATGTTAATTTTATTTTTTCATAAATGTTACCAAATAAATGTAATCACTTTCTCTATGAACTTAATCTACTTTTATTACAAATCACATACACAAAAAAATTTTGAAAGATTTTTCATATTAAAAAAATCATAAAAATTAAACAAAAAGACATTTCTCCCAAACAAGTGTTGTAGTATAACTATCAGGACATCAGTGATGTGTGAGCTGGTACAGTACAGTATATTACAGTGAAGTTATTGACTGTTTTTTTAGTATTCACTTTCAGGGTTTTGGGTTGTAGCTGCCTCTCTGCATTACTACAATAAAAAGAGGTGTTATTTGTGTAGTAACACCCTTTAGTTCAGGAGATATTGATTCGGGAAACTCGAATCTGTGAATATGCGGCCAACTTTACTTAAGTTCCCCTATTTACATATCTAACAGACACGGATCAAGATCACTAATTTGGATCTCTTTTGGTGTCCACTTCACTACTGCCTATTATCTGATGCTAGGTAGGTGGGTTAATATGGGTTTGTAATCAGTGTTGTAACGTAACGAAGTAGAAATTCTTCGTTACCGTACTTAAGTAGAAATTTCACGTATCTGTACTTTACTTCGCTATTTAAATTCGTCAACTTTCACTTTTACTCCACTACATTTTCTAGATAAAATGTATACTTTTACTCCGCTATATTTCCAGTAAGCATCTTCGTTACTCGTTACTACAAAATAAAATTTTAATTAGGTAATAGGCAGATAATAGGCAGTAGTGAAGTGGACACCAAAAGAGATCCAAATTAGTGATCTTGATCCGTGTCTGTTAGATATGTAAAGGGTGTTACTACACAAATAACACCTCTTTTTTTATTGTAGTAATGCAGAGAGGCAGCTACAACCCAAAACCCTGAAAGCGAATACTACAAAAACAGTCAATAACTTCACTGTAATATACTGTACTGTACCAGCTCACACATCACTGATGTCCTGATAGTTATACTACAACACTTGTTTGGGAGAAATGTCTTTTTGTTTAATTTTTATGATTTTTTTAATATGAAAAATCTTTCAAAATTTTTTTGTGTATGTGATTTGTAATAAAAGTAGATTAAGTTCATAGAGAAAGTGATTACATTTATTTGGTAACATTTATGAAAAAATAAAATTAACATCTACATAATTGTAAATGTCAAACAGAAAAAATATAATACATCTCCTTAAATAAAATACTAGACATATAAGATTATATATTGACTTTATAATATTTCGATTTTACTGTCTGTAAAAAAATTAATTGACTTTACTTAATTATTTTAATAATATTAAACTCACAACTTAAATATAATTAAGTAACATTTACTGTCATGTTAATTAAGTATCAGGTAATGTTGCTGTCAGACTGTCCTGTAGCCTCCTTCACCCAACATATCTCCAGGAGTGTACAGTGACTTAAACACCTCTGTTAAACAGACAGACAATAATTCAAATCAAGCTCCCCATGGTGTAATGTGGCTCTCCAGAAGAGGACTCTGGTCCTAGACAAAAAAAATAGCATTGTACATAATAAATTCAAGTGTGATAAATATGATTAGTATAAAATAGTATCATATTGGATGTGCCTAATATTTGACTGCATGCAATGCAAGCACTTGAGTACTAACAAATGGCATCAGATGACAGAAATTAATTAAATATAAACAGCCTTCACTTTATTATAGATACTGCAAAAAGGTCTACAAGTATTCAATTAACGAGTTTTACATATTAGTTTGTATTACTTTAAGCTTATTATTTATATCGACGCAGATTTCTTTGTGTTAATGAGTTTTTATTTTTACTCAGATTATTTCCTTGAAATAAATAAAAACAGAATTTTTATTTTTAATCTCTATATAATTGTATTTGTGTAATCTAATATAATTAATGCACAACAATCTCTGTTACAGGGCAGTACAAGTAATGTGATCTGGACTACTATAGCATGTTTTCACTCAGATATATTCAGGTCTATTTTCTTCTCACTGTCTCACCTTGACTTTCTTCTGAGGATCCTCAAACCATTCGTGGCTGAGGATTTCCTCAAATGTGGGACGAACGTAAGGATGTCGGTGTCGGTGATACACGTCTAAACTTGATGGGTTTTGACTTTCTCACCTCGAGACAAGCCGGGAGCGAATTCCATGTTCCGATCAATGATGTCATCCTCACAACTGAAGGGAAGGTGTCCACACACCATGTCAAACAGAACAACTCCCAGGCTCCAGATGGTAGCAGGAACACCCAAATATAGTCCCTCACATAACCACTCAGGTGGGCAGTATGTCCAAGTTCCTGAGTAAAAAAGAGAGTAGGAGCACCATAAGCAACGTGAAAAAAATGGTTCTCCACTGCATTTCTATCCAATACCTGTTACATGCTTACCTGCAAAACATTTGTAGGGGGTGTCCTGCAGCAAACACCCACAACCAAAGTCTATCAGCTTTATCTCCAGTGTTTCTGTGTTGATGAGAATATTCTCTGCCTTGATGTCACGGTGCAGGACACCATGGTCATTACAATGGCGAGCAGCCTGAACCACCTGACGCATGATTTGTTGCGCCAGAGGTTCTGACAGTCGACCATTATGATCATTCTGGAAATCATGGAGGTCTTTGCAGGGGCTGGGTCGCTCCAAGACCAAGATGTAGCTGTCTGACATGTCAAATCACTCGAACAGCTCCAACACGTTCTTACACCGAGATGGCTTGGACACCATTTCCATCAGTGCAACCTCCAGAGGAAGGCTGTGTGTCTCTCCAGGCTGAAATATGAACAGATACACTTAGCATGAGTGTACCGTGATTACCCCTAAATTATAGCAAAGAGAAATATACAGAAGAAAGACTTGGATTAGAACTGACTCAGGTATCTACTATGGATCATTCATTATTATGTTACCAGAAAAAAATTCAATTTATACATAATTCTATACATAATTCTGTGCAATATCTAAGACAGAAATTAAGTTACTTACAATGGTGATGAAAACGTCAGTCATCGTCTTGCCCACATGTTTAATGGCAACCTGTTCACATATACAATATATAATTACATTTTTATAAAAAAAATCTTAAAAAGACATATACAGTCCACAAGTTGTGATGCATTGTGTTGATTAGTGTAAATTGGCTGTAGACGTGCAGTCCTGTTACCTGTTTACCGTCTGCCTTACGGACTCCTGCACGGACACTCCCGTAGCCTCCTTCACCCAGCAGCTCTCCAGTAGTGTACTGGGACTTAAACACCTCTGTTAAACAAATACACAAGCATTCAGTAACAAATAAGAAGTGTGTTGTCATGTCAATGTCCCAGAGTACAGTAAGGTACCTTATAGATGAGTACCTGCAAAAACACATTTTATCCACCCACAGGACTTAACAAGAGAACTCTCAAATAACAAATTTACAGCTTTCAATTTTAAGCTTGCAAACATTTTATAATTACTGTCTCTTAACCTTTCAGTAGTTTTGAAAAATCAATCTGAATCTTTTCAGCTCTGATCCCTTCTGTCATTTACCCAAAAACTAATGTAGGTTTTATGTAAACATGACCATATTAGATTCAAACTTTTTAATAAACCTTTACATAGTGCAAATATATAAAACGATTAGACTATTTTAGCATATTAAAGATCTGACAGATTTGTGCTCCAAATCATTACTGTACATTCCTTGCTGTTTGATTCTTAAGGGTTTTTGTCCAAATGGTAGGTGAATATACCCCATGGTGTAACATGGCGTTCCTCACACGGACGCTGGAGATTGAACCCCACACTATACATTAGGCTACCTTCTGGGGTCTTCAGCATAAACACTTTATCTGCGTACAGTTGACGAAGATTTAGCAGCCACTCTGGTTCTTTTCCCTTCCCCTGGTGTAGTGTCTCTGAAAGCTACAACGCAATCAGGAGAAGTAAACTGGCTAAATATTTTGAATATAATAACTTGGAACTACTTCACAAATATTGATAGTTATATTTACCGCAATGGTCAGTTCCATCGTGGTCTTTGAGATTTCTTGTGGAAAGAGATCAATTGCTGTAGCGATGGTCTTGCAGTACTCAAAGGCTTGGTCGAAAAGGCCAAACTCAAATAGCCTGATGGCGTGATAGGACTTGAAGCTCTACGATAGACAGAGTTATTCTTTCTTTGTAAAAAGGTTCATGCTTAAATTTGTACACTATAAAAAGAATATAACAAAATTGTAAGAAATATTAAGAAATAAAAAGAGAAAGTCCAACCTGGAAGTTTGGCTGGGCGAACCCTGTGGTCAGCCAACATACGTATTCGTATACCTCAGTTTTTTCAATTGCTTCCCTCATGGCTGATTGGCTGATTGGCAGTCTGCACAACGACAAAGGTTTTTCAATAGTAAGTCAAAAATTAATCATACACACTCTCTCACACAAGCACACACCCAATACCTGTCACAGCCAATGAGCTCAAAGCTGGATCTCTCTAAAATCTGCAGCTCCTCCATTGCAACTATGTAACACAGCTGTGCAGCATGGGTCAGTCCTTTGGAGTCTGCAGATGAAAGACCAAACATACATGTAAGGATTTGGGTTCATGGAACAGTCCAGAGTTCATGAAATAATTACAACATGTGAAGTTCCTAAAATATTGTTACTGTCATCCATACCAAGGTCTTGTCCCATTTGAATCACATCATCCAGTATCTGGTCTTTTGGGTTGTCAGAGCATAAAGGTTTCGCCAGCGGAAGACACCAGCTATCTTGATTGTTAACCCCTAGCTGAAACAGGAATTGGCACATTAGTGAGCGAAATATAAAGCAAAAACAATGACAGTATAAAAAACTGACAGATAGTGAGGCTGATGTATTAATAAACAAAGGTATAACTAATATAATTACAAGATTTAAAAAAGATAACAAAAAAAGATACCAGTTTCTTCAGAAGTCTGTAGTTTTTAAACAGGAGCACAGCGACTTCAGCCAGCAGTGTGTCCTGTAGAAGAAACATCTTTAACTTCCATACCTACTCTAGGTACAGTATAATTATTCATTCATGTGCTTACAATTCAGACCAATTTTGCATTTTTGCAGATAAAATCTCTTGCTGCTTTTATCATGAATAATTTTGATTAAACAGTCAAGACACAAGCAAATAAAACACTTACTTCATTTTTTTTGCAACGCAGCTCCATAAGATTCCAGAAGAAATAAGCCTCCTTTTGGTTGGGTTCCTCCACATGCTGTAGGCACTCCTGGGATTTTCTCTGGATAAAATGCATCACGTCTTCCTTCTGGGTTTTACCGCTGTAATAGATGGATATGGATTACTGTACATAGACTTTGACCACCTTATGACATGTTGCCAAACATTAATGTTCCTGTGCATGTGTGTGTGTGTAATCTGAGAGGAGAAAAAAGGACTCACCTCATCAGAGGGCCAGGAAAAGAGATGTTTTCCCCTTCAGGCAGGTAGTTGCCTCTATCCTCTGGTGCCAAACGCTCCATAGAATAAGTTCCTCCCATTTTTGATGTAAACTGTGGAACACCATAAATATATTTGTTTGTTGATTTATTTGCTATTTGTATATGGTTACTGTTGTGTTTAAATTATTTTGTCCGCCTCTGGACAAATCCATCAGCCTCGTAGACGATATTCACTTGTGATTTGCATAAATCTGAGACTTTTTCAGCTTTTTTTCCTTCTCCTCTGCACATGATGTGCACCAGCGTCCATAATAAATACACATGAGTTTGAACCAAAAAGCGAACCGAGCCGGATTGTCGTTGTGGATTTTACTTAAGAGTAAATCGTCGTTTAGGATGAGAAAACATTTAGGACTAATGTAATATCATTGTATTTGTATTTTTCTACTCATTTTCCTTAAGGTTTTATACTTTAGGATGAAGAAAGAGGTCAAATCAGTGTAGACATGTCGCAGTCACACACTATTTCCAGATAATGAATATACTGAATATAGACTTCTTACCTTACGGAGTTTCCAGCTCTTTTACAACTTAACGATAACTTGATCGGTTTCTCTGCTCAAGTCGCAAAACGTCAAAAGATCGCTTTGAAATGTAGAGTTGATGCTCAGAGAACTTCTTCTTCTAGCAGATATTCAAATAATAACATCAGCGTTACTATAGATTCCACATTAGCGCCAAAACATCTCTCACTGACGTCACTGACGTCACGTTTTAAAAGTAAATATCCCAGTGAACTAAGCATAACCCAGAACGCATTAATGCACACACGCGCTTGTATTCAAAGTGAAATTCATTATGTACACACTACATACAGTGGGGTTTCAGTCAGGGCCTTCAGTAAGCATGTAAACCACATACATACTCATCTGTTACAGCTAACGCGGTCATATACAAATAATGCGCATATTCGGCTGCACATACAGGCACTCAGCAACATGACAGCTGATCAACAATTATCCTAAAACAGTATACAGTATGTAAGGGTGGGTTAAATTCAGACTAAATTTCCCTGCATGTATCAATAAATGTAATCCCCGAATGCACACCGTGTGCATAGTGTCCCATTCACATCCACATGCCACAGTAGGCTACTGTCAATGCAACACGACCCACTCAATAACTATGTGCATAAGCCATTAATAATGCTTATTATCAGATGCGAACCACAATCTGCATGATACAATACTCGTCAAATAGTAAAGCACTCACCCGTCACTTGTAAATAAAATCCATGGTTCTGTCTTTTTTGACAAAGGGTTCAATAATGTCATCGTGCAGTTGTCCTTTTTGCTTCAGCTGATTGAGTAATTCTTTCTCAATGGAGAGAGAGGCCAAAGAAGACAGCCTTGACTGTCCAGTTGTGCTCCTTGTGTAGGTTTTAATCCGTTTGAGAGCCGAAAACGAGCGTTCCACAGAGGCTGTAGACACTGGTATTGTTAGGATCAGGCATGTGAGTGTGTAAAGTTCTGTCATACTGTCTGCAAGGCCTGTCGTCCTCAGAAAATTCAGGAGATCGCTTAAACTTTTACCGCGAAAGTTTGACATGCTATACATGACTTTGAGCTCAGCTTTGAGCCTCTACAGGTCAAACTGTGCACCGTAGTTCTCCATCAGACTCCTGAGCTCTGCCTCTGGAAATGTCTGTCCACACTGTCAAAGCCACAATCATTCCATGTCCCTTTACTCGTATTAAAAAGTAAACACGGCCAACAAAATAACTTCTTGTGCTGGTGCTAGCTGTTAGCCACTCATAGCGCTCATAATTGCAATCTTTAAAATTTCGCACAAAACCTTTGCCGGCCTTTGTTAGTGAATCCAGTTTGGGTGTAGTAGTGTTAATTTCGTCACCTATTTTTAATTTAGTCTTAGTCTTAGTCTTGTGCCAAATGTCCTTGTTAGTTTTAGTCATATTTAGTCATTCACATATCTTTTTTGTTAGTCTTAGTTTTAGTCGACTGAAAGTCCCGTCATTTTAGTCTAGTTTTAGTCAAAAGAAAACTCAAGGTATCTTAGTCTTTTTTTAGTCGACTAAAAGTCTTTTAATTGTGGTCTAGTTTTAGTCAAAAAATTGTAGCTTGACCACATCTGGAAACTATTGTAAGAATAAATACAACGAGGCCTCATTAAATGCAATAATATCAGGAACACAATTGTTATAGTGGAAATAAATAACTTAATGAAAAGCCTAAGATCAAAACTGTAGGTGTGTGTATATATATATATATATATATATATATATATATATATATATAATGGTGTGTGCAATATATATATATATATATATATATATATATATATATATATATATATATATATATATGTATATATATATATATATATATATGTATATATATATATATATACATATATATATATATGTATATATATATATATATATATATATATATATATATATATATATATATATATATATATGTATATGTATATATATATATGTATTGCACACACCATTATTGATGCAATATTACATGGAATTGTTAAACTTGATTCCCTTACATATACTTTTGCTTTTAAGCCTAATTATTCATTTTGATTATGATGTGATTGTGACAGGGGCGTGGGAAGAGGTTTCAGGTTGGGGGTGGGGGCGTTTAAACAGTGCATACACTCGAACTTGACCGCACATCACATTTTTTACTTTATTGATACTGCTTTTAATCGTAATGCAAAGACCGGTCATCGGGACATAAGCTGTCATGTACAATAAAAGAGCCTGCGCAGCGACAGGAAATATAATTTAACACAAAAAGCCTGACTAGACCAGGGGTGGACTTGTGCTCAGGATTTTTTATTTATTTTAATTATTTATTTATTTGAGCGGCGTGTGGACGAATTCTTTCTACACACACACTATTTTATTTCTTGATAACAGACCGCTGCGAACTATAACACACCGTTGCCATGAAAAACAGAGCGTTGCCATGGACACACAGGATTCTAACCGTAGAGACGGAGCGCACTATTTTCTTTAGCGGAAACAATACAATTGTTTTTAAATCAATAAACTCCTTTTTAAATAATCTATTTTGTGTGTTATCGATTTATTTGGTAGGTAGCAATATAATAAGCGGGATCTGCTTCGCGGACCTGTAACTTGAGCAACAGCGCGAAGCCGCGAACTCGTTGTGTATATTTTAAAGGCGTAGAAAATTTTCGTAGACGAAAATGAAGAGAGATTTTATCTTAGTTTTTATTTTATACAAAATATTTTCGTCTCGTCTTTTTTCGTCAACAATAATGCATGTTAATTTAGTCTTAGTCAGCGTTTGTGGACAGTGGTGCAGTCTTGTCATCGTCTCGTCTTAGTCATGAAAAAAAAGGTTGTTGACGAACATATTTCGTCTCGTCTCGTCTGACGAAATTAACACTAGGGTGTAGGTCTTCCTTTCTCAACTATTTCTCTTTCGTCTGCAAAAGTGCGCCTTGAAAAGGCGTTTTAAGTAGATCGGCAGCAAGATCGGGTGTATCTGCAACAGCGGATGTCATTTTCTTTGAAATTCACCATAGATATTTACGCTAGATGTCGCCTTGGGTACGGCAGTTTATTCGAACGAATGCGTCAATAGAACCGCCATCTTGGAACGGGGACCCCCTCCTCTTTAATGCATCAGCGTCGATGTAGACAAAGGTCTAACGCAGGGGTCGGCAACCCAAAATGTTCAAAGAGCCATATTGGACCAAAAAAAACCAAAAAACAAATCTGTCTAGAGCCGCAAAAAATTAAAAGCCTTATTTAAGCCTTATATGAAGGCAACACAGGCTGTAAGTGTATATTAGCTATATTAGCCTACTATCAAAATGACTAAGTAGGCTACAATACATAATGAGCATTCATGATTAAATGTTTATTTTCCCTGCAGCGCATCCTAAAGAGAATGACACACCACGTGAATACTCTGCTGTACGATATTTGGTGCTTTTATTTTAACTTCCATTACAATATCAATGTATTATGTTTTGTTGCATTGATGAAATAGAAGTATGGCTACAATAAAGAAATCCGATTTTTGGTGTCATTTTTATTTTGAGGATTCGAAAAAAACAAAAACAGAATGGAATGTGCATAATAGACCTCCTATAATTTTAGACTTCCCCATGGGAATAAAATGCAGTCCTCTTCAAAGCTTATTAACAATACAATCCTCGTCTCATTTTCCCCTTATCTGGGCAACAGAGTGCAATAAAACGCCTGCAGTTAAAACGCAGCCTGCAATTATAAAAATAATGCCAAGTTAAGTAGCCTACGTCAGTGCAACTGAATAAAATGCAGAACAATCTTTTTCTCTTTTCCCCCTTATGGCGGCAACAGACACAAATGAATAGGCTACAATTGCAAACGAGTAGCTAATAAAACAGCCTGCAATTAAAAGGCAGCTTGCTTAAAAAATAAAACACAGTAGAGTAGCTTTTTGAAAATGTAAAGCATACAATTAAAATAAGATAGTTTAAGTTAGATGTCTGTGCATTATCCTCTTCTCTTTAGTTTTCTGCAAATGCCAAGTAAGTCAGTGCAAGGGTATAACGCAGCAGCATCCTCTTCTCTTTCCCCCTCTTTTCTCAGCAACAGACACGCACAATACAAGCGCAGCAATCCTCGGACCTGAGCAATAAAACACAATAATATCCCTAACTGTCATATCCCTAACTTCAAACACAATTTTCTCAGGTGTTGGAAGGGTTTCAATTTCTCTCTCTCTCACACCCATACACACACACACACACACACACACATTGTTGAAATGTTTTTTTTTTGTTTTGTGTCAAATTAGGCACTTGATTTTTGTGTCTTTTTTTATGACTGTCAGAATCCTTTATTGTATTTGTTTTTTCTCTTTCTTTCATGCTACTATTACATTTGTTGCTGACCAGCTCCAAATACAGCATTAAGTGAGAAAATATCCTGTCATAAAGCTATTTCCCTTTAAATTTTGTGTCAAATTGTACATGGATAATGTACACATTCGTTGTTCCAAACATTTGGAGGTTTACTGAATGCACCCTATACTGTACCAGGTAGCTATACAAAAGATAGTGAGTCATTATTTTTATGTTGGCAAAATAAACATTTAATTTTTTTTGTGTGTGTATGTGATTTGTAATAAACATAGATTAAGTTAATAGAGAAAGTGATTACATTTATTTGGTAACATTTATGAAAAGAGAAAATTAACATCTACATAATTGTAAATGTCAAACAGAAAAAATATAATACATCTCCTTAAATAAAATACTAGACATATAAGGTTAACTTTATAATATTTTGATTTTGCTGTCTGTAAAAAAAAAAAAGATTGACTTTACTTAATTATTTTAATAATATTAAACTCAGGTGGGCACGGTGACTTAGTGGTTAGCACGTTCGCCTCACACCTCCAGGGTTGGGGGTTCGATTCCCGCCTCCGCCTTGTGTGTGTGGAGTTTGCATGTTCTCCCCGTGCCTCGGGGGTTTCCTCCGGGTACTCCGGTTTTCTCCCCCGGTCCAAAGACATGCATGGTAGGTTGATTGGCATCTCTGGAAAATTGTCCGTAGTGTGTGATTGCATGAGTGAATGAGAGTGTGTGTGCCCTGCGATCCTGCACTCCGTCCAGGGTGTATCCTGCCTTGATGCCCGATGACGCCTGAGATAGGCACAGGCTCCCCGTGACCCGAGGTAGTACGGATAAGCGGTAGAAAATGAGTGAGAGTGAGAGAATATTAAACTCACAACTTAAATATAATTAAGTAACCGTTACTTAATAGCTTTATGAATGATAATATTAGTTTTAAGTACCTTTTACTTGATTCTGGGAAGTGAGATGTTTTATATATACAGCAGTAATATTTAATTTAAAAGTGCAGTAAATTATAATTTTTTTTATTTGTTTAGTGTTTGAACACTAAATACACTTTTAAATAATGAGCACTAATTAGTAAATCTCTGAATTTCTCAGTCTACTTAATCTTACTGATTCTTAAGATGTTTTATAAACATAATGAAGATGTTTTGTAAGTATATTATTCATATAGTGTAATCAATTTATCACTCTTGCTCGTTATTGTTTAAATGAAATATGTCCCCATAACTCATTTAGAAAAAAATAAATATATATATATACGTGTATATATATATATATATATATATATATATATATATATATATATATATATATATATATATATATATATACGTATGTAAATATGTATATACATACGTATATATATATATATATATATATATATATATATATATATATATATATATATATATATATATATATATATATATACGTGTATATATATTAGTAAAAATGTGTGTACATAATGAATTTCACTTTGAATACAAGCGTGTGTGTGCATTAATGCGGTCTGGGTTATGCTTATTTCACTGGGATATTTACTTTTAAAACGTGACGTCAGTGACGTCAGTGAGAGATGTTTTGGAGCTACTGTGGAATCTATAGTAACGCTGATGTTATTATTTGAATATCTGCTAGAAGAAGAAGTTCTCTGAGCATCAACTCTACATTTCAAAGCGATCTTTTGACGTTTTGCGACTTGAGCAGAGAAACCGATCAAGTTATCGTTAAGTTGTAAAAGAGCTGGAAACTCCGTAAGGTAAGAAGTCTATATTCAGTATATTCATTATCTGTAAATAGTGTGTGACTGCGACATGTCTGCACTGATTTGACCTGTTTCTTCATCCTAAAGTGTAAAATCTTCAGGAAAATGAGTAGAAAAATACAAATACAATGATATTACATTAGTCCTAAATGTTTTCTCATCCTAAATGACAATTTACTCTTAAGTAAAATCCACAACGACAATCCGGCTCGGTTCGCTTTTTGGTTCAACCTCATATGTATTTATTATGGACGCTGGTGCACATCATGTGCAGAGGAGAAGGATAAAAAGCTGAAAAAGTCTCAGATTTATCCAAATCACAAGTGAATATCGTCTACGAGGCTGATGGATTTGTCCAGAGGCGGACAAAATAATTTAAACACAATTTTAGTATTAACTACATTTTACTTGATTCTTGCAAGTGAGATGTTTTATATATACAGCAGTAATATTTAATTAAAAAGTGCAGTAAATTATAAAACGTATTTTTTTATTTGTTTAGTGTTTGAACGGTAAATACACTGTTAAATAATGAGCACTAATTAGTAAAGCTCTGAATTTCTCAGTCTACTTAATCTTACTGATTCATAAGATGTTTTATAAACATAATTAGGATGTTTTAGGTATATTATTCATATAGTGTAATCAATTTATCACTCTTGCTCGTTATTGAAGTTTAAATGAAATATGTCCCTATAACTCATTTAGAAATAAGAGCTAATATATATATTAGTAAAAAAAAAATGTGTGTACATAATGAATTTCACTTTGAATACAAGCGTGTGTGTGCATTAATACGGTCTGGGTTATGCTTAGTTCACTGGGATATTTACTTTTAAAACGTGACGTCAGTGACGTCAGTGAGAGATGTTTTGGCGCTACTGTGGAATCTATAGTAACGCTGATGTTATTATCTGATGTAATATCTGATAGAAGAAGAAGTTCTCTGAGCATCAACTCTACATTTCAAAGCTATTTTTTGACGTTTTGTGACTTGAGCAGAGAAACCGAAGTTGTAAAAGAGCTGGAAACTCCGTCCGCTAAGGTATGAAGTCTATAAGTAGATTTATGCAAATCACTAGTGAATATCGTCTACGAGGCTGATGTCCAGAGGCGGACAAAATAATTTAAACACAACAATAACCATATACAAATAGCAAATAAATCAACAAACAAATATATTTATGGTGTTCCACAGTTTACATCAAAAATGGGAGGAACTTATTCTATGGAGCGTTTGGCACCAGAGGATAGAGGCAACTACCTGCCTGAAGGGGAAAACATCTCTTTTCCTGGCCCTCTGATGAGGTGAGTCCTTTTTTCTCCTCTCAGATTACACACACACATAAGGTGGTCAAAGTCTATGTACAGTAATCCATATCCATCTATTATAGCAGTAAGACCCAGAAGGGGGACATGATGCGTTTTATCCAGAGAAAATCCCAGGAGTGCCTACAGCATGGGGAGGAACCCAACCAAAAGGAGGCTTATTTCTTCTGGAATCTTATGGAGCTGCATTACAACCAAAATGTAGTAAGTGTTTTATTTGATTGTGTCTTGACTTTTTAATCAAAATTATTCATGATAAAAGCAGCAAGAGATTTTATCTACAACAATGCAAAATTGGTCTGAATTGTAAGCACATGAATGAATAATTATACTGTACCTAGAGTAGGTATGGAAGTTAAAGATGTTTCTTCTACAGGACACACTGCTGGCTGAAGTCGCTGTGCTCCTGTTTAAAAACTACAGACTTCTGAAGAAACTGGTATCATTTTTTGTTATCTTCTTTTTAAAATCTTGAATTTATATTAGTTATACCTTTGTTTATTAGTACATCAGCCTCACTATCTGTCAGTTTTTTATACTGTCATTGTTGTTGCTTTATATTTCGCTCACTAATGTGCCAATTCCTTCTTCAGTTTGGCCTTTTCGACCAAGCCTTTGAGTACTGCAAGTCCATCGCTACAGCAATTGCTTCCTTTTCACAAGAAATTTCCAAAAAGACGACAGAACTGACCATTGTGGTAAATATAATTATCAATATTTGTGAAGTAGTTCCAAAGTTTTATATGCAAAATATTTAGCCAGTTAACTTCCCCTGATTGCCTTGTAGCTGTCAGAGACGCTACACCAAGGGAAGGGAATAGAACCAGAGTGGCTGCAAAGTCCTCGTCAACTGTACGCAGATGAAGAGATTATGCTGAAGACCCCAGAAGGTAGCCTAATGACTGGTGCGGTGATAACTCTCCAGCATCCACATGAGGAACGCCATGTTACACCATGGGGTATGTTCATCTACCATTTGGACAAAAAACTTTTAAGAATCATACAGCAAGGAATGTACAGTAATGATTTAAAGTACAGTAATGATTTGGAACACAAGTCTGTCAGATCTTTAATATGCTAAAATAGTCTAATCGTTTTATATATATGCACCATGTAATGGTTTATTAAAAAGTTTGAATCTAATATGGTCATGTTTACATAAAACCTACATTAGTTTTTGGGTAAAAGACAGAAGAGATCAGAGCTGAAAAGATTCAGATTGATTTTTCAAAACTACTGAAAGGTTAGGAGACAGTAATTATGCAATGTTTGCAAGCTTAAATGTGAAAGTTGTAAATTTGTTATTTGAGAGTTCTCTTGTTAAGTCCCGTGGGTGGATAAAATGTGTTTTTGCAGGTACTCATTTATAAGGTACCTTACTGTACTCTGGGACATTGACATGACAACACACTTCTTATTTGTTACTGAATGCTTGTGTATTTGTTTAACAGAGGTGTTTAAGTCCCAGTACACTACTGGAGAGCTGCTGGGTGAAGGAGGCTACGGGAGTGTCCGTGCAGGAGTCCGTAAGGCAGATGGTAAACAGGTAACAGGACTGCACGTCTACAGCCAATTTACACTAATCAACACAATGCATCACAACTTGTGGACTGTATATGTCTTTTTAAGGTTTTTTTTTTATAAAAAATGTAATTATATATCGTATATGTGAACAGGTTGCCATTAAACATGTGGGCAAGACGATGACTGACGTTTTCATCACCATTGTAAGTAACTTAATTTCTGTCTTAGATATTGCACAGAATTATGTATAGAATTATGTATAAATTAAATTGTTTCTGGTAACACAATAATGAATAATCCATAATAGATACACGAGTCAGTTCTAATCAAGTTTTTCTTCTGTATATTTCTCTTTGCTATAATTTAGGGGTAATCACGGTACACTCATGCTAAGTGTATCTGTTCATATTTTAGCCTGGAGAGACACACAGCCTTCCTCTGGAGGTTGCACTGATGGAAATGGTGTCCAAGCCATCTCGGTGTAAGAACGTGTTGGAGCTGTTTGAGTGGTTCAACATGTCAGACAGCTACATCTTGGTCTTGGAGCGACCCAGCCCCTGCACAGACTTCCGTCAATTCCTGAATGGTCACAATTGTCAACTGTCAGAACCTCTGGCAAAAAAAATCATGCGTCAGGTGGTTCAGGCTGCTCGCCATTGTAATGATCATGGTGTCCTGCACCGTGACATCAAGGCAGAGAATATTCTCATAAACACAGAAACGCTGGAACTAAAGCTGATAGATTTTGGCTGTGGGTATTTGCTTAAGGACACCCCCTACAAATGTTTTGCAGGTAAGCATGTAACAGGTATTGGATAGAAATGCAGTTGAGAACCATTTTTTTCACGTTGCTGATGGTGCTCCTACTCTCTTTTTTACTCAGGAACTTGGGCATACTGCCCACCTGAGTGGTTATGTGAGGGACTATATTTGGGTGTTCCTGCTACCATCTGGAGCCTGGGAGTTGTTCTATTTGACATGGTGTGTGGACACCTTCCCTTCAGTTGTGAGGATGACATCATTGATCGGAACATGGAATTCGCTCCCGGCTTGTCTCGAGGTGAGAAAGTCAAAACCCATCAAGTTTAGACGTGTATAGTAACGCTGGAAAACCTGCGTTACACAATAAATGAATCATATCGACTGATTTTCAGAATAAAAATCTTTTATCTACAATTTCTGACTAAAGGTCTCTCTCATCACTACACACAGGTTGCCGTGATCTGATCTTGTGGTGTCTACACCGACATCCTTACGTTCGTCCCACATTTGAGGAAATCCTCAGCCACGAATGGTTTGATGAACCTCAGAAGAAAGTCAAGGTAAGACAGTGAGAAGAAAATAGACCTGAATATATCTGAGTGAAAACATGCTATAGTAGTCCAGATCACATTACTTGTACTGCCCTGTAACAAAGATTGCATTGCATTAATTATATTAGATTACACAAATACAATTATATAGAGATTAAAAATAAAAATTCAGTCTTTATCTATTATGAAATAGTTTTCAAGGAAATAATCTGATTAAAAATTAAAACCCATTAACACACAGAAATCTGCGGCTATATAAATAATAAGCTCAAAGTAATACAAACTAATATGTAAAACTCGTTAATTGAATACTTGTAGACCTTTTTGCAGTATCTATAATAAAGTGAAGGCTGTTTATATTTAATTAATTTCTGTCATCTGATGCCATTTGTTAGTAATCAAGTGCTTGCATTGCATGCAGTCAAATATTAGGCACATCCAATATGATACTATTTTATACTAATCATATTTATCACAAGGGGGGCACGGTGGCTTAGTGGTTAGCACGTTCGCCTCACACCTCCAGGGTCGGGGTTCGATTCCTGCCTCCACCTTGTGTGTGTGGAGTTTGCATGTTCTCCCCGTGCCTCGGGGGTTTCCGCCGGGTACTCTGGTTTCCTCCCTCAGTCCAAAGACATGCATGGTAGGTTGATTGGCATCTCTGGAAAATTGTCCCTAGTGTGTGATTGCGTGAGTGAATGAGAGTGTGTGTGCCCTGCGATGGGTTGGCACTCCGTCCAGGGTGTATCCTGCCTTGATGCCCGATGACGCCTGAGATAGGCACAGGCTCCCCGTGACCCGAGGTAGTTCGGATAAGTGGTAGAAGATGAATGAATGAATATTTATCACACTTGAATTCATTATGTACAATGCTATTTTTTTGTCTAGGACCAGAGTCCTCTTCTGGAGAGCCAAATTACACCATGGGGTATGTTAAAATCTAGCATTTCCAGAAATGTAGCTGTAATGTGTTCTTAGTGATCGTATAACTCAGTAAAAAGTTACTGTGGATTTTCTTATTTAAGTTTGATTTGAATCATTGTCTGTCTGTTTAACAGAGGTGTTTGAGTCACTGTACACCCCTGGAGATATGTTGGGTGAAGGAGGCTACGGGACAGTCTGTGCAGGATATCGTAATGCGGATGGCAAGCAGGTCATTTAACTGCACACGACATCTACAATTAATTTACACTAAGCATCAGAATGCAGGAATCATAAAGTATTAAATATTATCTATGTCCCTGTGGTACAATCACAGGGTTAAATAATAGCACTTGTCTGATTGTCTGGGGCAAAGGAAAACAGCAGAATGAAAAATCATATTTTTTAGGAAACCGTTTACTAACTGAAATGGATTAAGCAATTGAAACCACTGCAATTCATTTGATTGTTTAATATTCATCAATTGCTTAATCCATTTGTGAGTTCAGTCAACATGAATAAATTGTATTAGCTGTTGCCAGTCGTCTGCAAAGTCAGACTTATAGCAAAATGTTGGTAAAATTTGAGTACAAGGCTAAGCGAATCTGATACCTTATTTCCCAATGGAAAAGTTTCTGTTTATTTCTGATCGCAACTGTGTACAAATTATGATTTGTGCTTTTTTCATGTTTTACAATAACAATATAAATGTTTTGTATATATGTGCAGGTTGCAATTAAATATGTGAGAAAAAGTCCGGACGATAACTTCATCACCATTGTAAGTAAACTTCTACTTCTAAGATTCTTAAATTGCAGAAAAGTCATAGAGTTCAGTTAACATCCATCTGATGAACCAAATGATTTGGTTCTTCTAAAATATTCCAAAACCTATCTGAATCATTACCAGTGAAACCGTATTATATCATCTACATTCCAGTAGTTTAGAAGAATTCATTCCAATTGTGGGCTAACCGTATCTGTTGGTATTTCAGTTTGGAGAGACACGCAGCCTTGATTGGTTTGAGATGTCCAACTGCTACATCTCGGTCCTGGAGCGACCACGTCCCTGCATGGATGTCCAGAAATAACATCAGCATTACTATTGATTCCACAGTAGCGCCAAAACATCTCTCACTGACAAAGTCAATTAATGTTTTTTTTACAGACAGTAAAATCGAAATATTATAAAGTCAATCTTATATGTCTAGTATTTTAATTAAGGAGCTATATTATATTTTTTTCTGTTTGACATTTACAATTATGTAGATGTTAATTTTCTTTTTTCAAAAATGTTACTAAATAAATGTAATCACTTTCTCTATGAACTTAATCTACTTTTATTACAAACCTCATACACACAAATTTTGCCTACATTAAAAAGTAATGACTCACTAGCTTTTGTATAGCTACCTGGCACAGTATTTAGTGTGCATTAGGTAAAACCTCCAAATGTTTGGAACAACAAATGTGTACATTATCCATGTACAATTTGACACACAATTTGATGGGGAACAGCTTTATGAAAGGATATTTTCTCACTTAATGTTGTAGTTGGAGCTGGTCAGCAATGTACTGTAATAGTAGCATGAAAGAAAGAGAAAAAACAAATACAATAAAGGACTCTGACAGTTATAAAAAAAGAATGACACAAAGATCAGGTGCCTAATTTGACACAAAACAAAAAAAAAACATTTCAACAAATGTCGGCAGGTCCTGTCCATGTATGTCTTTTCGTAGAATCAAAACTGAAGAAGGCCGCTACATGTCTGTTTGCCTGCACAGTGGAAGTCCATATAAAGACAAGTTGCTGTATGTGAGTTAATTTTAAGATGAGACACGAGTTGGAGATTGTACTCTGCATGGCAACCTTTAAGGCTTTGGGGACAGTTTAATCTTATCCACTTCTAGAAAAAGTTTCTAACACCTCAAAAGTTTCTAACACCTCCACACCTTGGTGTGGAAAAAATACAAACACAAAATCCTTGCATTAACAGAAGTGTATATATTGATTGTCAAAGTATTTGGTATCTGTATAGAATTTCTTGGGAGATTTACATTACATTTAATTTTCACAAACATTTTACAGAAATAGGAGTAACATGTGATTAACATGTTCACAGATTAACATGTGCTCTTGTAAAGTGCTGCTGGCTGATTTTGCAGCCTTAATCATTGATTTGGATGGCTCCCACTTGAACCCTGACACTTTAGATAACATCCTATAACAGAAAATTCAAATTTATCCATACTGACACCACCACCAGTCAAATATCTGGACATGATTGATGAGTTGTGATTGATATAAATAAAATCATTTTAATATGGGATGTCGTTGACTTGACATTATAATTAACATTAACTATAAGCATGCCCAGATATTTGTCATCTGGAAATGCTTTTGTACTGTTTTTTATGATAAAGTTATGTAAAATAACTGCTCAGTGCTGCAAAACAAACAACTCTGCTAATGCTAACTTAATTCTATAAAAACTATATAACAGCATAGGCCTATTAGTTACTAGCCTAAACTGGACGGAGACACGGAGCGCCCTGTAACTCACTGACCTGCCTGCGTTCACAATTCACACAGTGCAGATGGGAGGGAGAACGGCTGACTACACAGTTTATGGGAATAAATGTGTATTTCCCTTACAACTGTCACCAAAAACTCACTACACTGTCTGACCGGTCTCTCTGCGCGTTGCTTTCAAGCGCGATTCTTTTTCCTCACTGCTGCACGAGTCTGCGTGAGAATATGGGGGTGAGAATTTGTCAATTGCGTGAGTCTCACGCTGAATGCGTGAGAGTTGGCTATTCAGAATCCATTCAATATATTCAGACTTTTCATTCAATTCTCTCATGATACTCTCACATGCCATAATATATATATTGACGTTTCAATTAGTGTTCAGGATGGACTGCACAGACCTACCCCAAATACACACACTTCCAATATATATCCATATCAATCTGTTTACATGCTGTTTTGCACACTGTTTTTTTGCTCTTGGCACATGCTGTCTCACATTTCAGTCATTTGCTGTTTTGCACAGTCCTTTACAATATCTCAGGTAACTGCTGCTATAACACTGTGTTCATTCCAGTATTTCTGCACACGTAATTTTGTCTGAACATACAATATTTGCACTGGTCGGTGCTTTGCCTGTTTATTGTCTTTTGTGTATTGTCTTTTGTGTAATATCTTGTAATTTTTTGTTTGCACGGTCTTTTGTCCTGCACTGTCTTGTCTGTCTTTTTGTCTTGTCCTGCACTGTTTGCACAAGGTTGCACAGTTGCACTTTATATGGCTAGGACTACTTACTAAGTCCTTAGCTCTGTCTTTGTTTTATGTAGCACCGTTGTCTCATTTCACTGTGTAGTGCAACACGCTATATATGGTTGAAATGACAATAAAAGCTTCTTGACTTGACTTGAGGATTCAGACACAGGACTTCTAAATCTTTACAAATAGTTACTCACTTATTTTCAGTAATCGCTTTATGCTGCTCAGGATTATGGTGTAATATGGTCATACTTGCACCAGTCAAAAGACGTGCAGCAGTGTTTTGAACTAATTGAAGGCGAGTCAGAGAAGACTGGTTTATTTTTTAAAATAAAAATGGTTATAAAAATGGTTTTATTTTTGCCAGGCACCTTAGGTGCAAAAAGCTGGAATTTACCACTGCACCAATTTGGCTATCCAATTTAGGGATAACATCCATTTTAAAGCCTAGATTACTTATCACAGGTCTAATATAGGATGCCAAGGGACCAAGGTCAACAGGGGGAGACTTATAAGAGCCACTTGGGCCAAACAACCTCACCTCTGTCTTGTTATCATTAAAATGGAGACAATTCATTGCCATCCAAGCTTTAATGTCATCAAGACATGAAAGGAGATGTGTAATGGAGGAACCCTCCTTTTGCTTTACAGGTATATAGATTTGGGTATCATCTGCACATCAATGGAAGGAAATCCCATGGTGTCTAAGGATGTATCCCAGGGAAAGCAAATAAAGCAAAACGAGTAATGGCCCCAGAGCCGAGCCCTGGGGAACCCAGCAGGACAAGGGAGCAGTGGAGGATTCTAGACCACCTAGACCAACAGAAAAAGTTCTATTTGTTAAAGGTAGGATCTCCGATTTTTGAGAAATGCTTCAGAAAACTGAGTCGGGCCAAAAACTGAAAAAAAAAACAAAAAAAACTTACGTAGCCAATAAGCAGAAAGGAGCGGGTCTTTTCAATATGTGCGGAGAGAGTGTTCAGTGCGCATGTGTGACTTTTTTATTTTTTATTTTTATGATTTAACCTTTATTTAACCAGATTAGTCTCATTGAGATATAGAATCTCTTTTTCAAGAGAGACCTGGCCAAAATAGCAGAACAAATTAAATCACACAATCACAAAACAAACAAAAAGGCAAAAGACAACTCAAGTGCATTTCAATTTAAATAAAAGTACCATTAATTAAAACAGTTGCAAGTGTGAATGGACTCATGTTCTATAGATTTAACATTCATTCATTCATTTATCTTCTACCGCTTATCCGAACTACCTCGGGTCACGGGGAGCCTGTGCCTATCTCAGGCATCATTGGGCATCAAGGCAGGATACACCCTGGACGGAGTGCCAACCCATCGCAGGGCACACACACACTCTCATTCACTCACACAATCACACACTAGGGACAATTTTCCAGAGATGCCAATCAACCTACTATGCATGTCTTTGGACCGGGGGAGGAAACCGGTGTACCCGGAGGAAACCCCAGAGGCACGGGGAGAACATGCAAACTCCACACACACAAGGCGGAGGCGGGAATCGAACCGCCAACCCTGGAGGTGTGAGGCGAACGTGCTAACCACCTAAGCCACCGTGCCCCCTAGATTTAACATAATGTTTAAAATCATTTAAGGAAATTAGACACTGTAGCTTTAGTGATTTCTGTAGGTCATTCCAAGTTGAAGGTGCAAAAAACATAAAAGCCTTTTTGAACAACTCTGTCCTAGCTTGAGGAACATTTAATGAAATAATTTTCTGGGACCGTAAACCATAAGTACTCTGTACAAAAGAAATTCGAATATGTAGCCTGGCAGCCTGCCTATAATACACATATATAAAAATATAAAGGTGAGTAAGCCGGCGATTTGACAGAGAGGGCAAATTCACTTTGGAGTAAAGTGTACAATGATGCGTGAGAGGTCTGCAATTTGAAATAAACCTTAAAGCTCCATGAAACACAGCATTCAGCATCTGAAGACACTTTGATGGGGCATTCATATACAGCAGATCACCATAATAATAGAGAGAAATGTGGCATCAACTAGCCTTTTTCTAGCAGAAAAAGTAAAACAAGGTTCCAAGGTTTTTGTTCCTAGCTTCAATTTCAACTTTTTTACTAAATTCTGTATATGAAGCTCAAAAGAAAGGTGCTCATCAATTAAAAATCCTAAATATTTATATTTACATTAACATTGACATTAGCAGAAAGCGTTTTTAACATAGAACAACAAAAACAAAGAAAGAAAGCAAAGAAAGGCTTACGATAAGGCAAGAAGTAGGACCCGTGTTAATATAAGATCATCTTTCCAGCGCTGGAGAGAACTGAAGGAGCTATCAATACAGGGGTGGGACCCATTTTTGTTAGGGGCGTGTTTGTTTTAGTGATTTTATGTGTCAACATTGGCTTTCAAAAATCAGAGACCCTACCTTTAAGTAGGACTTAAACCACTCTAAAACAGGGCCACGAACACCCACAAGTTTACCTAGACGAGATATTAAAATGAGGTGGTCAACTGTATCAAAGGCAGCTGTTAAGTCCAGCAGGACAAGGATCACAAAATCACCAGCATCAGACGCAATTCAGTCAACAAGAAGTAGGACCCGTGTTAATATAGGATCAGCTTTCCAGCGCTGGAGAGAACTGAAGGAGCGGGAAGTTGGCCGCATATTCACAGATTCGAGTTTCCCGAGTCAATAACTCCTGAGCTAAACGCTGTTACTACACAAATAACACCTCTTTTCTATCGTAGTAATGTAGAGAGGCAGCTACAACCGCGTTTTGCTAGTAACAGTGTTTAGCTCAGGAGTTATTGACTCGGAAAACTCGAATCTGTGAATATGTGGCCAACTTTACTTAAGACGCCGAGGTGCTTTTTTCCTTCTCGATACGTGAGTAACGTTGGTTTTGCTTTGTTTCACAGAACAAATATATGCCGTCCTTTGCATGATGCTTGTTTGTTTATCTGCAATCGTATTGTTCTTCCCTTCAGCTATGATAAAGACATTTCTTTCCATTAGTTGCCTGGGTTGCGTATGTATGTGTGGGCGGAGATATCAATACAGGGGTGGGACCCAAAGCCAGACTGGAAAACCTCCAGGATGTCATTTTCATGCAGAAATTATTTCAATTGTATATAGACCATTTTTTCTAAGACCTTAGAAAAGAGCAGTCTGGTGATAGGTCTAAAGTTAGCTAGTACAGAGTGATGTAAACCAGGTTTCTTAATATATGGCTGTACTACTGCATATTTAAAACCAGTAGGAACCACCCCAGAAGATAAGCTGTTATTAACGATACTGAGAACCAATTGCCCTATACAAGGGAAACCTCTTTAATCAATCTAGGGGGAACAGCATCACGGTGGGAACCTGAGGGGTTAATATGACACACCACATCCTCGAATTGTGACCGTTACCGGTTGAAAGCAATCAAAAACAACACAACACGGAACAAATAAATGCGTATCATATAAGACACATACTGTAACTTAACCATATTAATGTAAAAAAGCAGTAAAATAATGGAGAAACTACACATGTAGCCTTACGTAGGCTATAAACTGGCATTTAACTGCATAAATAGTGTTAAAAACAGTGTTCTCCTGTGTTCTGTATGGTGTGTACCGTTAGCTCGATGCCTGAAGTTGATGAAAGCATAGCTGGGTCAGGAGTCGGTCTTTCTGTCCCTCAAACACTTCTGACTATAACATAAAACCCAAATACAACCCCTAACTGGGGCTGCCAAAAGAATGAAAAAAAAAAAAACACAATGAAAGAGTAGGTTATATATAAAGAATGAGTTCTTACTGAAACACACTGCAGATGGAGTTTCTGTCACTGCTGCTAAGGTCATCATGTAGGTGTCTGATGTTGTTGGGTGAATGTTTCTGCTCAATCGTAAATATAAGATTGCGAACATCATGGACATGTTAATACCTTTTAAACCTAGGCCACGACTGAAACAAGACTCTAATCATTTTTGTATACACAAGTTTAGCGTCAACGAATGAATGAACGTAAAACTGATCCACCTATCTGTTTAGGTATTTGTATCTCTTTAAAACACATCTGTTCATTTGGAGCAATATATTTATATTCTGTTACATCCATAATAGGCAGGACTAAAATTTAGAAGCTGGACTAGAGCCAGTGAAGCTCTGATTGTGACAAAACTCCACTAGGATAAGAGAATGGGTATGGCACGTTCCTGGGTTAGGTCAGGTATGAGGAGACAGGAGGCATGCTTGAACAACTTGTTCTCACAGATTCTTAATTTTTACTATTTTTAATTTATTTCAGCATTTTCTCTCTCTCTCTCTCTCTCTCTCTCTCTCTCTCTCTCTCACACACACACACACACACACGGGATACTTTGCACTCATGTTTCCCACCCTCCATTCACAAACCAACACTCAACCATGATCCCAATTTCAAATAACCACCCCCTACCTGGCCTGTGGATCACCCAAATGGCTGAAGTGCCAGATACCATACCAACTGATCCACATGGTGGTGTGGTGCATGCAGTGGACCCACTGGAGCAAGGCATGATCCGTACAGAGCAGAGATGGGGGACTCGAGTCATATGACTTGACTCGAGTCGGACTTAAGTCACAAATTTGAGACTTGAGACTTGCTTGACAAATATTAAAAAAAGACTCGACTTGACTTTGACTTGACATTCATGACTTGAGACTTGACTCGGACTTGAGTTAAATGACTCGAAATAGCTTGTTTTTTTGTTTTTGTTTTATCTTTTTTGTCTATTTTGATTTTAAATCTGTTTTTAAACGCACGCAAGAGCGTAATCTAACCACGTGACGCAGCAGGCAAGCAGAGGGCGCGCGCGCACTAACTAATAAACCTTAACAGTCGTGACGAAACATGGAAGGTGCTACACCAAAAATTATTAAGTTCGGGTACCGGGATTTTGTGCAAGATGAGAAGAGAAGAACAGCAGAATGCGACCACATCGCTCATAATTGAATGACAAAGTTCTATCAAATAAAATTTTTTGCAAGTTTAATGTAGTGTAAATGGTTGGTCACTGTTCATGTGGAAATGTCAGCTTTTTTTGCAATAGCACTTATAATTGGTCTTCAGTGTTAGGCTTTGAGTGAAAAGCGTATGGATCGTTTATGGGGATGCACATTATATATAAAAAAACATAAATATAAATATAAAACCTCAGAGTTGCAAGCAGAGCCATATTCTTGTCTCGCATGCACACGCACACACATTCAATTTAAAGGGATAGTCCACCCAAAAATAAAAAAATTTTCATCATTTTCTCACCCTCATGACGTTACAAACCTGTATTTCTTTGTTCTGATGAACACGGCGGAAGATATTTTAAGGAATGTCTGCAACCAAACCATTCATGAGCCCCTTTCACTTCCATAGTATTCTTTTTTCACTTTGGAAGTGAATGGGGCTCATGAATGGTTTGGCTACAAACAGTCCTCAAAATATCTACGTGTGTTCATCAAAACAAAGAAATTTATACAGGTTTGTAACATCATGAGGGCGAGAAAAAGATAACAGAATTTTAATTTTTAGGTGAACTATCCATTTAATATTAATAAATTACACTCACTCCAATCATTCTCTCTCTCTCTCTCTCTCTCTCTCTCTCTCTCTCTCTCTCTCTCTCCCTAATAGTTAATTCACTTCAAGGTTTGTGGGATTCAATAATTTACGTTTTTTGGTTGATGTGATTTTTGTTGTTATTCTGTTGTTGAAAAGGAAGGATCTAATTTAAGGATGTGTTCATGTCCCATTAAAAGGGAATGCCTGTTCAAAAAATGCCATTTGGTTGCATAGAAACCATTGTACTTTTTTATATATACTTTTCCATGGTCTTCTGCCATGTTTGAGGCATATTGAAACTTATTTCAGCTACATTTACATCTTATTATTTGTATTATTTTTATTGTTAATAATTATTTTTATTGTATTTTTATTGTTTTGATTTTTATTCATTTTTAGATTTTTATTGTATTTACAACTCACCTGTATGTGGACACCTTTTAAAAATAAATGCATACAGTATAATCATTTTTTGTTGCAAATAAAACTCTCATAGTCCATAAATATTGTAGATTTAACTTTGTTTAATATATTTTATTGTTTAATTAATATATATTTAGTTAAATCATAAAACATCTGTATGACTTGCCAGTGACTTGCTTGACTCAAGCTACGACTTGACTTGACTTGCTTGACATAAAGTAGTGACTTGACTTGACTTGACTTGACTCTCACAAAAAATGACTCGGACTTGCTTGAGACTTGAAGGTTAAGACCTGAGACTTACTTGTGACTTGCACATGTGTGACTTACTCCCACCTCTGGTACAGAGGGTAATGGGTCATCCCGGCAGATAGTAAAGGACGGTGAGGACTGCTCACTTGATGGTCACACACACTGGATTTTAGCCCATAGCCCCTGTCAGTCCACTGCCTGAGCTTGGAGCAGGGCCTTGACCATTGCATGGTCTTAAAACAGTATCATCTCAGTTCAGATTTTTTTTCTTTGTGTTTTTTCTTTATCTCTCTGTTTCTCATTAACATTTCTGCTCTCCTCCTCTTTTCTCTCCTTCTCACACTCTTTCTACATTCCACATCTTGTTACCTTTTACAGTCTTCCTCTTTAACCTTCCCTTTTTAACCTACATATCATTCAAATTCATATCATTTTATACACATAATACAAATTTGAGAGGTGTGTGAACAATTTGGCAGGTTCCTGTGGTGATGATTACTATGTCAATCCAACTGAAATTGGAGGTAAAATTCATGGAGTTAAATGAGTTAATGTGAAAATTTTAGATTGGAATGCAGGTGAATGTTAGGGGAAAGTGGGGCACAACTTAACTTGGGACACGTTGTAACAGACCTGTAAATCATTTAAAAAAAATTATTGAATTTTGGTGAAAATAATTGAAATCATTTTTAAAAAATTATTGAATTTTTTTTCTTTACACACAAGGGTATAGCAACCAGTAAAGACCAGTGTACGTGGACTTTTCTGGTTGCTATACCCTTGTGTGTAAAAAAAAAAATCAATCATTTATTTAAATATTAAGGGAAGACCACTTTACCATAGTGCAAGTAAAATTTCACACAGAAATTAGTCTTCAGCTCTGTCTTTAAATTAAAACAAGGCTATTTTACTATCATCAATCATGCCTCAGTTACAATCCTACAGCCACTAAATGCTTATATATTTATTGAGTAGCCAGGTTTGAATCTCAGTTGAGAATTGCTTATAGATTATTATTATTATTATTATTATTATTATTATTATTGCTATATTAATAATAAAATATAAAGGTTAAAAACACTGCAACTACCGCCCTCTTGTGGCTTGTTGATTTAATGCATCACTTTCGACGATAAAACTAAATTAAACAATAACATTTTATATATGCGATTACGAGACTCGTGAAAAAAAAAAACATGCTAGAAATTTTAGAAAGGAGAAATTTCCTGTAAATACAGACATTTTCTGTAGATATCGCAAGATACTCTGGACCCCACACATCCAGCACACTCCCTCTTCGAACTGTTGCCATCTGGTCGACGCTACAGAGCCCTGAGCACCAGAACGACCAGACATAGGAACAGTTTCTTCCCTCAGGCAATCCATCTGATGAACACTTAACATACACGGAACACACACTATTTACTTAAAACATATACTGTGTATATTTCAATTGCTCATTTCACATTTGTACATACAAATTGTCTGTATTGTATATGTCATTCTGTTACTATAACAAATTCCTCGCATATGAAAACATGCCTGGCAATAAAGCTCTTTCTGATTCTGAAGATACTTAAAACCCTCTTTGTTGATTAACACCCATAGATATATACATTAGATGTCGCCTTGTATAGGGCAGTACATTGGAACGAATGCGTCAACTGAGCCGCCATCTTGGTACGGGGGACCCCCTCCTCTTAATGCATTAGCGTCAATGTAGGCAAATAAATAAAATTTATTTTACATTTTTTTTACATACATTTTCTATTTTTTTTTTTTTGGTCGTGCCAACGGTCAGACATGTATTTAACATTAAGTCCATTGAAAATTTAAGGTTTTGATATTAAGATAATCTACTTTTTCACAATATAATGCATAGTGCTAGTAGGTGTAAGTTTATTAGTTACATTCTTCCACTTGAGTAAACGTCAAATGAACAATCACTACTTACCTTATAGCCTACTGCATGCAACACTGCTACAATGGTGTGACTATACATGTTCATTTAAACATTTAAATTGTATTGGTTTATTAAATATGATACACAAAGCAATTTGCAGGTGGAAGCAAATCACAAAATTTGAGAAGAACATAATGTGAAAGTTAGATAGTTGAGGTGCCAAAGACTGTTCAGTCTTTTATTTATTCTTTTCCCGCAATATTTTTGCAACATTAAATAAGTAAAGTCACATAAACCAAAAAAAAAAACCCCACAAAGTTTGACTTTGAGGATGAACTGCCAGCCTAACTGGTGACATCCTTCCAGGACTGTCAGCTGAGTTAACTATTTAAAAAATAAAAGTGTTCAGTTTCCCTGCAACAACACGACCTTACAGAGTTTCTTCCTGACACTTTTGCTCTGCACTTTTGCAGAGTATGAATCTTTGCGACATGGTGTTGTCTCAATTTATGAAAGGCACAGACAACCAGTGACATTAAGCTAAAGTGATGATTGTCTATGCCATCTTGAGTCTCAACAACATAATCACGAAGACCAAATATGTCCTCAGAGCCTACTTCTGCTTTCATGACTCTGTTTAATAGAGACACTGGGCACTGATGGGCTGCTGAGTTGATGTTAGAGACCCATTGGATGCAGTGCTCAGCCAAGCGAATCACTTTAACGGTACCAAAAACACAAATATCATATAAATACAATAAAAACAAAACAAATATAAACAGCAAGTCATATTATACATTTTTTTATTAACATAAGATAAAAAAATCCAAACCCTTTTCAGACATAATGTCATTAAATATGTCTTTAAGTGAAGTAACTTGATAAAAGAGCATTCTGCTTGTGTTAAGTCTAATAAAATTTGTTTGACAGATAAGGGAATCTTACAGAACATACATAAAGTTGGGTCTTTTCACCTTTAAGCAAAAAAAGCATGGGTCAATTTTTAATGTCCTTATTAAGAGCTTCGGAATCTACATTGTCGGTTTTACTAACTGTCAAAAACTAATGGGTAACTAGCATGGATTAGCTGCGGTCATTAACCAAGGACTAAAACAAACCAACGGAACAAGAAATATAATTTCCTAACATTCAATATCATAAAACACATTCTCACTTGTGTAATGTAATCCCTTGCTGTCTGGTTTTTAGATTTCTTTCATTTGAACAACCATATGCAGTACAGAAGTCCGGCATCGTCCATGCATTTGAGGTAAAGGAGCACCGTACAAAGATGGCGGCGGTTTTGACGCATTTTTAGGACCCCAAGGCGACATCTAGTGTATGTATCTATGATTAACACCAATGACTGCGCTGTGATGACATCATCACTTCGCGTCCTGAACAGAGCGGAACACGACGCTAGTGCGCTGGTGGATTGTATGAAGCGGTAGAAGACGCGGTTTTGTTAGATAAGGGTTTAATCAACGGTAAAGAGAAGTGTGTGTTAGGAGGATGGAGGCTGAGAGCGCGACGCTGGAGGAGAGAGGAGTGAGTGCGGCGCAGAAACGAGCAGAAATCCGTCGCAGGAAACTCCTAATGAACTCAGAGCAGAGGATGAACAGGATAGTGGGTTTTAATAAAAATGATGGAGAAAACAGCGGTGAGAAATAAACATTATACTGTCGTGTCTACTGTGTTACCGTTTTAAACTGTTGCTACTCGGTTACTGACGCTGTGTCATTGTGTGGTGAGAATCAGGCCTGCTGTGTTTGTGTGTTAGTCTGCAAAGGGAATAAATAATTAAACAGTACTGATGCTGAGATCGGGTACTCCGGTTTCCTCCCCCGGTACAAAGACATGCATGGTAGGTTGATTGGCATCTCTGGAAAATTGTCCGTAGTGTGTGATTGCGTGAGTGAATGAGAGTGGGTGTGTGTCCTGCGATGGGTTGGCACTCCGTCCAGGGTGTATCCTGCCTTGATGCCCGATGACGCTTGAGATAGGCACAGGCTCCCCGTGACCCGAGGTAGTTCGGATAAGCGGTAGAAATGATGCTGAGATCACTGTGTGTGTGTCTGTGTGTCTTTGTGTGTCTCTGTCTGTCTCTGTCTGTGTGTGTCTGTGTCTGTCTGTGTGTGTCTGTCTGTGTGTGTCTGTGTGTCTTTGTGTGTCTCTGTCTGTCTCTGTCTGTGTGTGTCTGTGTCTGTCTGTGTGTGTCTGTCTGTGTGTGTCTCCCTGTCTGTCTCTGTGTGTCTGTGTGTCTGTCTCTGTGTGTCTGTCTCTGTGTGTCTGTCTCTGTCTGTCTCTGTCTGTGTGTGTCTGTCTCTGTGTCTCTGTCTGTCTCTGTGTCTGTCTGTGCCTGTGGTTGTCTGTGTCTCTGTGTGTCTTTGTCTCTGTGTGTGTGTGTGTCTGTCTGTCTCTGTGTCTGTCTCTGTGTCTGTCTCTGTGTCTGTCTCTGTGTCTGTCTCTGTGTCTGTCTGTGTGTCTGTCTGTGTGTCTGTCTGTCTGTCTGTCTGTCTGTCTGTCTGTCTGTCTGTCCCTGTGTGTGTCCGTCTGTCCCTGTGTGTGTCCGTCTGTCCCTGTGTGTGTCCGTCTGTCCCTGTGTGTGTCCGTCTGTCCCTGTGTGTGTCCGTCTGTCCCTGTGTGTGTCCGTCTGTCCCTGTGTGTGTCCGTCTGCCAATGTGTCACAGTCTGTCTGTCTCTGTGTGTGTCTGTCTGTCTCTGTGTGTGTCTGTCTGTCTCTGTGTGTGTCTGTCTGTCTCTGTGTGTGTCTGTCTGTCTCTGTGTGTGTCTGTCTGTCTCTGTGTGTGTCTGTCTGTCTCTCTGTGTGTGTGTCTGTCTGTCTGTCTGTCTGTGTGTATAATCACTGGACAACCCGGCCCCAGAAGTGGTTTTGAAGAAAGCCAGGCCTCTGCTGTATGACTGGATGTCCAGGGTTGTCGGGGTCTCACAAAATTTGCAGTAAAACTGCATTCAACCGCATAAATCCCCTGACACTAAAACCCAGCGTTCTAAAAGGAATTCTATCTTTTTCAGTATTTTGCTTGTGGGGAAAGTGAACTGTGGTGCACATTTTTCATTTGCAATATCTATAATATCGACTGTAATATACACACTGTCTACTTTTTTATGTTGTTTGCCATCTGTTATGTTTGTAGAAATGGATTAAAATTTAATTCTAATTAATTGTTTTAAAACTAGGTCTTGATATACACCTAAATAGAAATCAATTATTCTTTAACTAGCTCAAAAAAGACAGTTCATGAACTTAATTTTTTCATTTGCAACTTTGTTCGAAATCTTGCACAATCTGTTGTAAGATCCTGAGACAAAATTGAAAATTTTCAACATATTATTGCTTGGTCTATATGACTTATTCCCTCTGTGGAGTGTACACTGTATAAAATAAGAAAAAAATTTGAAGTTGATCTTTAATTAGCTATTTTGTAATTAGTGCTGTTTTGTAATAGTAACAGCCATTTTTTTTATTTGTTTGTTTGTTTGTTTGTTTATTTCAGAATCTCAGCGTGTGACAGAGCCACGGTTCCACCTGGACTTGGACAGGAACGAGAGTTTCTCCCAGTCTGTGTCCATTAAAAGGGTGTCTCCGTTTGTATCAGAGGCTCGGAGTGAGGGATCAGTTTTAGACGAGAGGAGGGAGGAGGAGGGGGAGGATACAGAGCCACAGGGAATTCGGCTCAGGCCACGGGGGGAGACGTCAAGTGATGAACGCTCTCGCTCCCCTCGCAGGGGCCTAAACACCTATCTGTCTCGCTTTGATGATGCAATCAAGCTTCGGGGTCAGTTGGCCAGTGAGAAGGCGTCTGAGGACAGCGGCGCAGATGCGGAAGAGTTTGACTCGTTTAGGCTTTTCCGGCTACTTGGCAGCATGGTGTTAGCCGTGTGTGTACGCTTGTTTGTTTGTCAATACCTGGTGAGAGTTACACAAACATATTTACACCCTTTATTAGACAATTTGATTACCTCATCAATTACCTAATTTGTGCTTTTTTATTAATTTTTCTTCCATAGTCCATATTTGCACCCTTTCTCACCCTGGAACTTGCCTACATGGGCTTATACAAATACTTCCCAAAGGTAAGACAGAAAATTTTGGGCAGACGAGCAGACAGACCCAAAGACAACTACAGACCACCAAATACACTGACAATGACACAGTGTATTGCTGATTGTATGGTTCAGGCCTGTTAGTGGTGAAGGTTATGAGCTGTAGTTTGCAAGGTTGTGAGTTTAAATCCCAGCACTGCCAAAAACACTGTTCAACACTGGACATTTAAAAATGAACACAGTATAAAAGCTCCTGGTAAAGAAATGCACGTAGAGTCGAAAAAGTGCTAGTACAGGCACTGCAGTTATAACGTTAAAGTACTGGGTTAAAGGCTATGTCTCTAAGTAAAAGACCTTCATCCTGCTTTGTAAATGTCCTGCTCTAATGACTGTGTCCCTCTTTGTGTCCATGTCCAGGTGGACAGGAAGATGAAGACGACGGTGTTGTCTGCAGCACTGCTCCTCTCTGGGATTCCAGCTGAAGTGATCAATCGCTCGGCAGAAACCTACAGGACAATGGGAGACGTTTTCTCTGATCTCTGTGTTTATTTTTTCACCTTCATCACTTTTCATGAGATCATCACCACTTTCTCCTCTCAGTCCACCTAAAAAACACATGTACACTTCATACCACACACGCACTTCATTCACAGGAGTAACATACAGCAGCGTGTTTACCCCAGCTTAAAGCAGTACTCCAATCTTGATTTACATACTTCACCTGGTCATTTTTTAGCGCCGCTCAGTTACACTAGCAACCGGTTATCAGCCATTAGAAGCTGTTATCAAACATGACAGTCATGTGATTGGATTTTAATCCTCTTAATTTAAATGAAATGAAATGTAATGAAACGCAGGCTAGCTAATTAGCATGACCGAAATTGTACAGAAACTGTGTTTGAGACTTTAGTCCAGTGTTCTCATTGCAGTGTGTGTGTGCGTGCGTGCGTGTGCGTGCTCCTGTTCAACATCCATATACACTGCACCCTACACACTTCTCCCCACAGTGCACTCTTCTTAGTAATGCTGCTGATGTGCACTTAGGGCTCATCAGGGGAGAAGTTAAATTTAAACTGAAAGGCAGGTAATAGTGTCATAATGTGTTATTTGACAGTGAGTTGCTTATTTGTGATGTAACAATTTGGGGAATTTTTTTTAGCTTGGTGATACATAATATTATTTATGTTGCTTTGTTTTATGTAATTATTCCATATAACAAACATTGCTGCCTGTTACTGCAAAATTACTGTTCATTATAAGATTGTGTCAACAATAAACTTCAGTAAAAAGTCATGTGTATTTTACAGACTCTGCTTAATTAGTTTTTTTTAATCTTTTTATTGAGGAAGTATCACAAACAGTCATGTACAAACAATTTACAGGTTTTTATGTAAATTTTTGTTATTTTAAAACACAAAACAGTGAGTAAAGAAAGAAAAAAATTAGTTTTAATAGTATACTGTAATATCTATCAAGTCATCTTAGAAATTAAAATGATAATTTAATGAAAAAAGCATTCAACACATTCAAAAACAGCTGATGGATTATATCTGTGATTAGTAAGACAATTCAATTTTATTTGTGCTATACATCAACAATGGGCATTGCTTCAAAGCAGCTTTACATAACATAAGAAATGTAGAACAAAAATATTATACAAAGATTAATATAAGACATACATTTAAATGTGTTTGTATTTATCCCCAAGCCTGAAGTGACTGTGGCAAGGAAAAACTCCCTTAGATGGAAGAGGAAGAAACCTTTAGATGAACTAGACTCAAACCGGAACCCATACCTCATTTGGGTGACACTGAGAGTGTGATTATGAGTTGTTATAAACACCGGAGGCTGTTTATAACAACCTCTGAGCTTCCTATTTGATCTTTGGCTGACCTGAGCGAACAGGCAGTGTAAGGGTGGAGCAGTTCAGTAAGGTATGATGAGGCCATTTAAATATTTAAAAACAAATAAAAGAACTTTAAATTAAACCCTAAAATACATAGGCAGCCGGTGGAGTAAACCCAAAATCGGTGTAATATGGTCATATTTCCTTGCGCCATTTTAGACATTTTTTAAAGATGAGACAAAGAAGACTGGCTAAGGTCAATATGAATGCATTACAGTAATCCAGCCGGGATGTCATAAAGGCATGGATTACTGTCTCAAATTGTTGCTTGGACACCAGAGGTTTTATTTTTGCCATGTGCCTTAGGTGAAAGAAATTGGGCTGCACCAATTTGGCTATCCAATTTAAGATCTACATCAATTTTAAATTCAAGATTAGTTATCACGGGTCTAACATGCGATGCCAAGGGACCCAGGTCAACCGGGGGAGGCTTGCAGGAGCCACTTGGGCCACGCAACATCACCTCTGTCTTGTTATCATTAAAATGTAGGGAGTTTAATGCCATCCAAGTTTTAATGTCATCAAGACATGAAAGGAGATGTGTAATGGAGAAACCCTCCTTTCGTTTTACAGGTATATAGATCTGTGTGTCATCTGCATAACAATGGCAGGAAATCCCATGGTGTCCAAGGATGTATCCTAGGGGACACAGATAAAGCAAAAAAGAGTAATGGACCCAGAACTGAGCCCTGTGGAACCCCAAGGGACAAGAGCACTGCAGGATTCTGTACCAGCAAGACCCACAGAAAAAGTTCTATTTGTTATGTAGGACCTAAACCACTCTAAAACAGGGCCATGAATTAGAATCAGAATCAGGTTTACTGGCTAAGTGTGTTGACACACACACAAGGAATTTGGTATAGAAAAATATGAAGCTGTTTGTGACTCTCAAAAGTACAGACATAAATAACACTATACTATACAAGACAAGATAATGTGATACAATAGACATTATGAGTATAAAATATGAATACAGAATATATGACTGATCATGTACATAAAGTGTGAGAAATGCATGGTAGTGCAAATAACAATATTGTGCAATATTCTGCTTTTGTGCAATATTCAGCAGCAGTAGTTTGTGTAACATATACAGATGATGTGATGACTGTCAGTTCTGATAATGCACTACTTATAGATATGAAGCAGGGAATATAATTATGGTGAGTTGTTAATAAGGGTGATCGCCTGCGGAATGAATGTGTCTGGCAGTTTTGGTAAACAAAGCTCCGTAGCGCCTGAGAGAAGGGAGGAGCTGAAAGAGGTTGTGTCCAGGGTGTGAAGGGTCAGTAGTGATTTTTCCTGCCCGGTTTCTGGTTCTTGTATTGTACAAGTCCTGGGGAGTGGGCAGGGGGGCACCAATTATTTTTTCAGTTGTTTTACTGTGTGTTGCAGTCTGTTTCTGTCCTGTTTTGTCACTGCACCAAACCAGATGGTGATGGACGTGCACAGGACAGATGAATACCTGCAAGTTGATCTAGGCAAGATATAAACAAGTATAAAGTCTGCAATACCTTCTGCAAACACTTGAAAAAAATCCATCAACTATTACATTTACTTTGTTACTGTCACTTATTCTTCATGTTTAAAATATAATTTAGTTATTTTAACTATTAATAACATAACTATTCATTCATCAATGATGATTTAACTGCATACCAAATGACATTAACCCCAGAGAATGCAGAACATGTGTACATTATCATAGATGATATTTCAAGCCTCTATTTGTGCGTATTTTAGGCACATATTCTGACTGATGCCATTCTGTGTAATCTTTTTCCATTTCCATTTATGCCATGCTTTTATCCAGAGCAACATGGAAAAGTGCTTTGAAGTCTTTATCAACGAATACATCAACACCTAGTCACAGACTTAGTATAACATCAACAGGGCTCACAAGTTTTGAAGACAGGCAAGCGTGACAGCCCCCCCACCAAAAAACCCCCAAAACAAACAAAAAAACAAACAAACAACAACAAAAAAAACAATAATGGGGGAGTTGTTGTGTTTGGTAAGGATCACTGACCGCAATTTAACCAAATACAAAGTACAGTACGGTGCGAACAGATACATTTTGGGCGCTGTGGCATATTACTCACTCACTCATTTTCTACCGCTTATCTGAACCACCTCGGGTCACGGGGAGCCTGTGCCTATCTCAGGCGTCATCGGGCATCAAGGCAGGATACACCCTGGACGGAGTGCCAACCAGGGCCGGCCCTGGCCAATTTGCTGCCCTAGGCAAGATTTCACCTGGTGCCCCTGGAATCACAGACAATTGTGTTCCGATCATTTTGTTCATAAACTTACACAGAAACAAATTGCACAGCTTTGTCCTGTTTTTCTTTATTTTGAAAATATTTTGGAAACACACACAAACTATGTAAAAAAAACTATATTACGGAGACCTTGCTTTCCTTGCCTTTATTACAGCAATAAAATATATATAATAAATATATAAATAAAATACTTCTCAGATAAAAAAAAAAATATATATATATATATATATATATATATATATATATATATATACGTATATATATTAATAAAAATAATAATTTGGCCGCCCGGGAGCCCCTAGTGGTGGGCGGCGCTCTTAGCATTTGCCTATTCTATTTGCCTATTCTATTCTATTCTATTTGCATTTGCCTATTTACCAGGGCCCTGGTGCCAACCCATCGCAAGGCACACACACTCATTCACTCACGCAATCACACACTACGGACAATTTTTCCAGAGATGCCAATCAACCTACTATGCATGTCTTTGGACCGGGGGAGGGTGACAAAAGACCAAATGGGTGACTGTCACGCTCAATGCGTGACACTTGACAGCCCTGCATCAACCTAAACTGTTGGAAAATCTTTCCAGCCAGTGAAGAAATAATAGCAACATTTTTTATGAGCTAGTCCCTTAACTCGAACAACATTTTCTAGTCTATTAAGGGAAATAATATGATCAATAATATCAAAAACTGCACTTAGGTCAAGTAGCACAAGTACAATGACACGGCCCTGGCCGTTAGAGACCAGTTTTTTGTAATTTAGCACTTTAAACAATGCTTTTGCATTGCTTTTATGATGCCTAAATCCCAGTGAAAGATGTTATGAAATGTATTACTATCTAAAGGTGAGATTTATTCCTATGTAAAGGTGAGCCTAACTGCTGTGCTACATGCTGCTCTAGGATCTTGTCTATAAATGAGAGGTTTGATATTAGCCTATAGTTGGGCAGCTGTCTAGGTTTGGGTCAGGATTTTTAATATTAGGGCTTTGATAACTGCTAGTTTAAAACATTTAGGTAGGGTTTTATTAGCAATTCTTATTGAACTAAAGTGATTTGAATTGAATTGAAAAATCAAACTGTTTTAGTCCACAGGGTGGCAGCACCTCTTCAGTCAGTTGTTTTATCCACTAAATAAACGCAGAAGATAAAGACCGGAACCGGAAATCGGAAGAGAAGAAACAAAAACGTTGGGAAACAGTCGAGCAGATCACAGTCAGTATGGGACGTGAGTCTCGGTGAGGAAGATAATTGTGTTAAACTTCACTAAATTATACAAACGGTTACTTACTCATAAATTGTCTGACGCGCGGAGAGAAGAGATATTAGTTATAACCGAAAAGCTAATAATATTAGCTAGCCGATAAATAGCAGTGTATTATGATTAGCCGGATGCTAACAATCCAGCTAACAGCAGCCACTGTTATTGTTAAAGCTATTTAAGTCAAGTTTGTCCATTTAGTGAGCAATGGGCAACACTTTTACTTCATCCTGTACGTTTTGAGTTATCTAACAAGCCAGCTGTGTGTGTGACGTCACTCTCTGCGACAGACAGCGTATTATCACTAAAATCCTGGGACATTTAATTTACGTTTTTGTTGTTGTTTTTTTGAAATACAATATTGCCGTTTATTTTGTGCACAGTAATAATAAATTTGTTTGTTATAAACCTCTGTTTGAAAGTGAAATACAGCTAAGTATATTGTTAAGTATATATAAGTAAGTATATACTCAGAATTTATTCTCTGCGTTTAACCCATCCAAAGTGCATACACACAGCAGTGAACACACACACCGTAAACACACACACATTTATACTGCGGCGCCCGGGGAGCAGTTGGTGGGTCGTGGCCGGCCCGAGGCTCGAACCCACAACCTTAGGGTTAGGAGTCAGACGCTCTAACCGTTAGGCCACGACTTCCCACACTTGCTCTGAGTGTTTCAACCTCTGTTTGCTGTTAATAATATTAAGGTATTAATTACAGACATTACCGGAAGCGCTCATCATCACGAGGACGTTCGGGCAGTCGCTCGAAAAGCCGCTCTCCTGATTCTAAGCGTGTGAAGAAAGAGGAGCGCACACGTGAACGGGGCCGTAGAGAGCGATCACGGAGCAGGGAAAGGAGGAGATCACGCTCCAGAGACCGCAAGAGACCAAGGTCATACCTTCTCTCATATATTCTCACATAGACACTTTCTCATCTCCTTGCTTACTGTACTGTAATCTGTGCATATTTGTGCTAAACAGGCGATCTCGCAGTCGAGAGCGTAAACGCTCCAGAAGTCGTGATCGGTCGAGGAGATCGAGGAGTCGCAGCAAGGGACGAAGGTCAAAGATCTAACAAAACGAATGAGAAAAAAGTATAATCAGTGAGGTTGTATGTTGTGACTTGTGTTGACTGAAGTGTTTGTGTGCGATACAGCAAGGAGAAGTTGGATGGCGGTGAGCAGTCAGCAGATAAGAAGAAGAAAGAAGAGAAGGAGGAGGAGCGAGTGGAGGATGTAAGTGTTGGGAGGGAGTGATGGAGTGAGTGAGTGAATGAGTGTGCAGGTGTGCAGGTTTTAACCATATTAATGAACTGGCCCACAGCAGGACTTTGATCAGACGACACTGGAGGAGGAGATGAGGAAGAGGAAGGAGCGGGTGGAGAAATGGAGGGAAGAGCAAAGGAAGAAGGCCATGGAGAACATTGGCGAGATCAAGAAGGAACTGGAAGAGATGAAACAGGGGAAGAAATGGAGCTTGGAGGATGATGATGGTGTGTATGTGGGACACAAAATATGTGTATGTGCAACATTGTACAAAATAATGATTGTAAAAACAGCAGTGTGTGTGTGTAGATGATGATGAAGAGGGTCTAGCATCAATGGATCAAGAGGGGGATGAGGACGAGGATAAGGAGAAGGAGGGAAAGGTTGAGGAAGCGGAACTGAATGAGGAAGAGGGAGGGGAAGAACTTGATCCCCTGGATGCCTACATGGAAGAAGTGAAGGAGGAAGTGAAAAAGTTCAACATGGGCACCATGAAGGGTGGAAATGACAAAGTGAGACACACAATTACATTCTGATCTGTTTGATATTGATTCTGGACTGTGTGTGTGACAGAGTGGGAGACACACAAATCTGTGTGTGACTCACTCACGCCAGCACAGTATTGCAGTTCATTTTGTTCATGTCACAAGTATTTAAATTGTGTGTACAGAAAGGAGGCATGACTGTGACAAAAGTGGTGACGGTGGTGAAGACGAAGAAGACACCTCACACCACCAAAAAGAAAGGAGAGTTAATGGAGAACGATCAGGATGCCATGGAGGTAAAAGCCTAAACATGCACAGCTGTATGAGTGTAAAGGTGCATCACTGTGACAGTAAACTGGGTATATCTGTGATGTGCCTGTATCTATCTGTGTAGATGATGTGTGAAACTCCTTCTTTGAAACAACTCTGATTAAACCATGAGCCTGTTTGTGTGTAGTATTCCTCAGAGGAGGAGGAAGTGGACCTGCAGACAGCTCTCACTGGCTTCCAGACCAAACAGCGTAAAATTCTGGAGCCTGTAGATCATCAGAAAATTCAGTACGAAGCATACCGCAAGAACTTCTACGTGGAAGTTCCTGAACTGGCCAGAATGACACCAGAAGGTATTGTACCATCCACAGTTGAGGTTATGAGAACACAAAACACTATTGAACTTGTAACACTGTCCCTCTTAAAGGTATGCTGGGGTGCCAGACAGAGATAAATACTCTGTCAATTATAGTAAGGATTGTTAGTCCAGTCAGAAGGAGAGTGAACAAAGGACACATGTATCTTAAGGCATAATCATCACACATATCCCAAATCTTAGAAGAGTAAACCAAATAAGGAAGAAACACAAACCTTTCACCATAATGCAATATTCAGTGTATTCAATAATAACAGTGCACCAATTCCATCACACCACATAACACAATTTTTTAGCAATAAACACCAGCATAAACACCAACATCATCATCAACAGCAAAAGTAATCTGGAATTTGAAAGGATTGTACATTTAGAAAATAGAGGAAAGTCACAGTCACCAGTTAATCACTAATGGCACTCAATCCACTGCTTCCAGTGTCAACCAAAGTGGTCAATTAAAGTCTTACACGTACTCACAACTCCACCAGCTTTCGTGAATTAAAGAGCAGCTCTCAATCCTCCGTCCGTGTTAATCTTCATTCATTTAATTCCATTCCCAATGTGAACACCCATGAATTCACGGAATAGAATTAGCATCCGTTCGCCGACGTAGCAGACCTTCCGCCGCGACACACAATAACTCGCCGTTTTTAGAGGGAGACTTCCGGAGAACTGTTCTCTCTACGTTATCTCCGCCATGGCTCTTTTAAACGCCTCTAGCACCTACGTCAACATGCTTCCGGGATTCCGGTGCAGACCAACATAGGCGCCATCTTTGTTGTGGCCGCTCTTACCACTACCTTGCCTCCTTATAAACTACGCCATTTATTAGAAATACAAATTCAATGTGTGCTTATGAAAGTGCACTGTTACAAACTGACTGTTGTGTGTTTCAGAGGTAAATGAGTATCGTCTGGAGCTTGAAGGAATCATTGTCAAGGGGAAAGGCTGTCCCAAACCCATTAAGACCTGGGTGCAGTGTGGAACCTCCATGAAGGTCTTAAATGCCCTTAAAAAGTAGGCACTTCCCCACTTGCCCTGGGCTAGTTTTATTCTTACACTACCACTTTTTAATGACAGATGCCCCAGACGATTTAACTCCTGTGCATGTATGTGTTTTTTAGGCATAACTACGAGAAGCCTACGCCCATCCAGGCTCAGGCCATTCCAGCCATCATGTCAGGACGTGACCTCATTGGCATTGCCAAAACAGGAAGTGGGAAGACCATTGCATTCCTGCTTCCCATGTTTCGCCATATTTTAGACCAGCGACCCCTAGAGGAGGGAGAGGGACCGATTGGTACACCCTACCCTTTTTAACCCTTGATATGTATTATGTATTTAGTGTTTGTGCTAACACATTTCTCTGTGTTTCAGCGGTGATCATGACACCGACACGTGAGCTCGCTCTGCAAATCACTAAAGAGTGTAAAAAGTTCTCCAAGCCACTGGGTCTCAGAGTGGTGTGTGTGTACGGGGGAACAGGCATCAGCGAGCAGGTTTGTTTTTGTGCGTTCGTACATTGTGTATTAATCAGGAGGAGTTTTATTGCCAAGTATGTTTGTGCATAAAAGGAATTTGTTTTAGCGTCGTCACGCTTCCAGTACACAGAGACAACAAGATGAGAATACAAAAATACACATGTAAAATAAAAAAATCTCAATGTGTGTATTACCCAGAATAATAACCCAGATTTTTGAGATCCAATGATTTGATTTGTAGTAGGGCTTGGCGATAAAATGATAACGATATGTATGGCGATAGACACATGATCGATATGAATAAAAAATGTGTTCGATAAAATGTACGATATTGTTTATTCTTTGTCGGAAGAAAGCAGAGGTTGAGAAGCAAGTTTGGTTGCATTAACAAAGGCACTCACTCACTGGTAACCTAGTAATGTAGGGAGTGACATGCTAACAGCCAATCATGCAACAGTATCATGTTTGGTTGCACCATACTGTTGTCTCGTGCCCCCCACACCAACCCTTCACTGTTAGATTAATTATAGAAGGTATCTTTTAAATCTTATTTAAACCAAAGCAGATTATATTTGAGTATGAGCCTAAACAAATAAGTAAATAAACAAATACAACTAAAAATTGGTGGACATCAATAGCAAAAATAAAATAAAATGAAGTGAAACTTATGGTGGCCGAGAAGTGCAAAACACATTAACAAATCCGAAAACACATTAACAAATCCGAAAACACAAGGAAAAGTCAGACAACCTGGAAACGGTAGTGTATCGTTTTTGAATGGAATTGGACAAGACACCTGTCACTCAAGATATACAGGTATGGAATCTTATGTGTAAAGTTCTCCATTTAAATATAAGAAAATAACAGAATTAATCCATTCCATTCATCCATTCCAACTTTACCCTGTGGCAGACTGTTGAACTTCATGTATACCTTGAGTGACAGGTGTCTTGTCCAATCACAAACTATACCAACCTCTTCCGGGTTGTCTGAAATGTCGTTGTGTTTTCTGATTTGTTAATTTGTTTTGCACTTCTCGGCCTCCATAGAAACTGGACAGTATGGTATAGAAAATAACGCATAAATATAAAAGCCATTTCAGTCCTCCTGGAAGAATAATTTGATTGGATTCCAAATCTTCTTAAAAGTGGATAGTTTCTCGTTTAGTGAGTATCTCAATTCTTCCAAATACAACATATTGCCCAATTCTCTGGTCCATAGTTCTATGGTTGGGACAGTATCTGCTTTCCACATCTGTAGAATAAGTTTTTTTTTGCTAACATCATACAGAACATAATGGATTGTGTCTGATATCTATTGCAAAAAGCACTATTTGCACCTTGAATACCAATGCTGGGTTCAGGCTCCAGATTGGTAGAATGTGCTTCAGAAAGAAATTTAAATATACTTCTCCAAAATGGCTGGAGTTTGGAGCATGACCATAAAGAGTGGAACAACGTGCCATGTTAAGAGATAATTGTTAAGTGTTCATTGTGACTTATGTTTACATTTTAATTATTTGAGTTTTCAATGGTTGTTGACATTTCTGTCTTGATAACTGAGGGGATTATGATCAGAGGAAGGTTAAATTAAAAAAAAAAATGTTTAAATGCAATATATTCTTCTCCTGCATCTTATTTTAAATGGGTCATAAAAAATATCAATAATTATCGATATCGACCGATATGAAACACTAATATTGTGATACAGTTTTCAGCCAGTGACCCCACACACTGGTGTTTGGGATTTTGTAGCCTGTGTTTAGCCTGTATTTTACACTGTGTGTGTGTGTGTGTGTGTGTGTAGATAGCAGAGCTGAAACGTGGAGCTGAAATCATAGTGTGCACTCCTGGACGAATGATTGACATGTTGGGAGCCAACAGTGGTAAGTGTTTTTTCATTCCGTGTGTGTGTGCCTTCCTGTATGTGTGTGTGTGTGTGTGTGTGTGTGAGTGCCTTCCTGTGTGTGTGTTTGAGTTTACCTGCATTTCGAGCTGTTGAAGACTCCTGTTGAAACATCTCACTCACCCTTTCTCACCCACATGCACCATTGCTGTGTAGGTCTTTAAATTATGGTGAAATAATCATACAGAGAAGCTGAAAGTTTAGGAATAAGCTTCACTTATATAGATGTTTATCTAACTTGTGTATGTTGTTTATAGATCCACTTATCTTTATTCTGTTACATGTTTCAGTAAATAGTCATTTATGTTCTTGACTGTATACATGAATGTGTAAATCATTTTACAGAAGTTGGTGTATGACCATTAACAGAAGAGCTTGTTTCCCCAATAAGTACGTGTGTGTGTGTATTAATCCTTAGTTTATGCTTCCACACATGCGTGTAATCTGTGCTGTGTGTTTTCCAGGTGAGCGCGTGGTGTTTAATGTTTGTTTAACAGGTTGGCTTTGCCGAACAACGGTACGCAAGAAACCAGCAGTAACCTTCTGTCTGACATTGAGCCACATCAGTGTGTTAGTGTTAATGCAGGGTGTGTGTGTGTATGTGTATTTTTGCCGCACCGTGTTTACTAATGTGGCGTTTGTGCTTATTTCAGGACGAGTCACGAACCTGCGCAGAGTCACGTATGTCGTAGTAGATGAAGCTGATCGAATGTTTGACATGGGCTTCGAACCGCAGGTGAGTTGCTAAATCAAACACCACTTGCACACTATACACCTTGCTGTGCTCAACAAACAGCTGACTATCTTGTCCAAACACCTTGCTGCACTACACAGCTCAACACCACTCTATCTATACTCACACAGACCTGGGGTCTGATTTAACAACATGAGTATAAAACTGAATAAAGTAGTAACATACTAAATTTTTGCTTAAGTCTCCCCATACACACAAGAAATCTTGTATTTATCACAAGTGTGATAACACACGAGTATACAGTGGGTTTGGAAATGTCAGTACCATCTCCATTGTCTACATCCTGTGAGCACTGGAAGCAGTAATTACTGTTGGTTATGCTGGTACGCTAAACAGTATGTGAATGTACCTCTGCATAGTCAGTGCACTTGTCAGTTGTATGTGCTCAGTTAATAAATGATCACCTCATTGATCACCTATGTAATGAGTGATGTAGTAACTGCTTGTGTGTCTGTGTAGGTAATGCGCATAATGGACAACGTGCGGCCGGATCGTCAGACGGTGATGTTTTCAGCAACATTCCCCCGAGTGATGGAGGCTTTAGCTCGCCGCATCCTCAACAAACCAGTTGAGGTTCAGGTTGGTGGGAGGAGCGTGGTGTGTTCAGATGTGGAGCAGCATGTGGTAAGGCTCATTTTCTCACACAATTTACATGTTACTGTTTGTATTGCTATTAATGTGGTTATTCCAGAACCTGAGCTGTGTGTGTGTGTGTGTGTGTGTGGTCAGATTGTGATTGAGGAGGCGAAGAAGTTCCTGAAGCTGTTGGAGATTTTAGGCCATTATCAGGAGAAAGGCACAGTGATTATTTTTGTAGATAAACAGGAACATGCTGACAGCTTGTTGAAAGACCTGATGAAGGCCTCGTACCCCTGCATGTCTCTGCATGGAGGTAAGCACACACTGTGAGATGAGACTTCTGTGTATTAATGTTTCAGTACATGTATGGTCGTATTAATGCTCTGTGTCTCTGTCACAGGAATTGACCAGTACGATCGTGATAGCATTATAAATGATTTTAAGAGCGGTGCGTGTCGGCTGATGGTGGCCACATCGGTAGCAGCAAGAGGCCTTGATGTAAAGCACCTCATTTTGGTGGTGAACTACAACTGTCCTAATCATTATGAGGACTATGTTCACCGTGCCGGGAGGACCGGAAGAGCTGGAAATAAGGTCTGATAATGCAAATAATAATAATATACAATAGATAACAATAGTGAGTACACCTGTATTGAATACCACTAAATTATATCATTAAAATATAATACAAAGTAATACAATTCTAATTTATTAATTAAAGATTGAATTATACATAAGTTCAACTGGATCGCTGAAGAAGTGGGAAGTAAAAAGGACAGAAGAAAATAGACAGGAATCACAAGGAATCGCAAGGCAGAGTGAAGAGGGACGTGGCAAAGGTCTAGCAGGTTATGCCAGGTTAGACACGAGGGAAGGCAAGAAGGACTTGTACAGATTAGCGAGACAGAGAGATTGGAAGGATGTGCAGCAGATAAGCTTGATGGAAAGGTGCTGACAGGTGATTAGAGTGTGCAGAGAAGATGGAAGTAGTAATATGAGGAAAATGAGAGGGCAAGAGGGGAGGAAGAGGTGAATATTGTAGAGCAGGGAATAGCAAAGATTAGAAAGGATGAGGTGAGAGAGGCTCTGAGTTGAATCAAGAGTGAAAAGGCTGTAGGTCCAGATGACACACCAGTGGAGGTGTGGAAGTGTCTAGGAGACTGCAATGGCGTTTCTATCTAGATTGTTCAACAGGATTTTAGAGAGTAAGAAGATGCCTGAGGAATGGAGTAGAAGTGTTTTAGTGCCGATCTTTAAGAACAAGGGTGATGTGCAGAGTTGTAGCATCTACAGAGGTATAAAGTTTATGAGCCACACAATGAAGCTATGGGAAAGCTATAGGCTAAGCTAGCTAGGAGAGAGGAGCTGTTGTACTGTATGAGGATGTCAGGAGTCTCAGAGAAGTATGTGAGATAGTTCAGGATATGTATGAGTGGAGTATGACAACAGTGAGATCAGACAGAGGAGTCCAAAGTGGAAGTGGGACTACATCAGGCATCAGCTTTGAGTTCCTTCTTGTTTGCTGTGGTGATGGACAGGTTGACAGATGAAGTCAGACAGGAATCTTCATGGACAATAATGTTTGCAGATGATATTGTGATCTGTAGTGGGAGCAGGTGGAGGTCTGGTCTGGAAAGAAGAGGAATGAAAGTCAGTCGTAGTAAGACAGAATACATGTGTTTGAACGAGAGGGAGGGAAGTAGTACAGTGAGGTTACAGAGGGCTGAGGTCAATAAGGTTTAAGTATTTGGGGTCAACCATCCAGAGCGATGGGGAGTGTGGAAAATGGGTGAAGAGGTGAGTGCAGGTGGGTTGGAGTGGGTGGAGAAAAGTGTCAGGAGTGTTGTGTGACAGAAGAGTGTCAGGAAGAAGTGAGACCGGCAAGATGGTGAGGTAGCAAATATAAAGATGTTGAGGGTCTACTTAGGAGTGACGAGAATAGACAGGATTAAGAACGAGCACATCAGAGGGACAGTCAAGGTTGGTTGTTTTGGGGACAAGGTGAGAGAGGCTAGATTGAGATGGTTTAGACATGTACAGAGGAGGGAGATGGTTATATTGGTAGAAGGATGTTGGAGATGGAGCTGCAAGGAAAGAGGTCAAGAGGAAGGCCAAAGAGGAGATATATGGATGTGTTAAATGAGGACATTGGTGTGAGAGTAGAGGATGCAGAAGATAGAATTGGGTGGAAGCAGATGATTCGCTTTGGGGACCCCTAACGGGAAAAGCCGAAAGTTGAAGAAGAAAATATGTTCAATAAGTCGTCCCCCCCCCCCCCCCTTCTTTGGCAAACCTCAGTTTTGTGGTGTTCCAATTTTTTAATGAATGTATAGACTGTATAATTTAGACTGTACTGGCTGTGTGTGTTTGTCTGTGTTCTTAGCTGTTGTTTTTTTTTTCAGGGCTTTGCTTATACATTTATCACAGAGGATCAGGCACGCTATGCAGGTGAAATCATTAAAGCTCTAGAGTTGTCAGGGTCTTCAGTTCCTTCTGAGCTTGAGCAGCTTTGGGCTACATTTAAGGAGCAGCAGAAAGCGGTAAGACACTGAGATCACACCACTCAACACTTATTCCACACCTCATTGACCTATACCACACTCAATACCTGTAAAAAAAACTAACACCTCCCACTCACCTTCTCTATTATGTGTGTGTACAGGAGGGGAAGAGTATTAAGAGCAGCAGTGGATTTTCAGGGAAAGGCTTTAAATTTGATGAGACTGAGCATGCTTTGGCGAACGAGAGGAAGAAACTACAGAAAGCGGCGCTTGGTCTTCACGACTCCGATGATGAAGACACAGCACTGGATGTAAGTGTGAAGATTCAGTGTAGAGTTCATGTTCTGAATAAGTGCTGGGATTTGTGTCTGACTGCTTGCCAGTTATGAACGTATCCATGGAATTTAGGGTGAATTAAGTGTTTTGTGTATATGTGGCTGTATAACCTGATAGTTGTATGAAAGCTAATTAGCAAACAGGCCAACTAACACCACCTGCATTGGTGTGGTCAAAATGTGTGACACAGACTGGCTGTGATTAAAGATCAGACAATATTTTGAATCATTAATGATCAGTGTCGCATGGTATGTGGTGCTAAAGGAGATGTTTGTTCCCTCACAGATAGATGAGCAGATTGAAAGCATGTTTAACTCTAAGAAGCGTGTTAAGGATCTGGCGGCTCCAGGGGGTGCCGCACCGTCTGCTTCAGGTCTCACCGTTACTGCGACAGGACTCGGTGGTCTTGCTGTACCTTCAGCTGGAAACATTCAGAAACTTGAGATTGCCAAGAAATTGGCACTGAAGATCAATGCACAGAAAAACCTTGGTGCAGAAGCTCAGGTGAGAGAGCATAGCTCTATGTCAAACACCAATAGATTTCCTTCTATTTTGAGTTTTATTAAGACTTTACTTCTTATTAAGTCTCTACCCCAGTCTTGACTATTAATTAGCCCATTTGCAAGCAGACCATGCTGATTTTGAGCACACGTCTATATTTGGAACAGAACCTGAGATTAGGCTACTCACGTTATGTAATTTTCTCTTCCAAATTCCAGGATGTAATGCAGCAGGCTACTAATGCCATCATGAGGGGTGGCACAATGATCGCCCCCTCTATCTCTGCTAAGACCATTGCTGAGCAGCTTGCTGAGAAAATTAATGCCAAGCTGAACTACACTCCCATTGAGAAACTGGAGGAGGAGCGACAGAGTGCTGAACAGTCAGAGAGTGTCAAGAGGTATGAAGAGGAGCTGGAGATCAACGACTTTCCCCAGGTATATACCCCCCCAAACTCTTCATTGTGTGTTTGTGTGTGTGTGTCACAGAGCGTGGTACACAAAATTAAAACCTGATAATTAGTGTAGAGATTGACTGGTAGGTACACACACCTAACCCCTCATATACTGTGAGTGTGAGGGACCAGTACACACACCTAACCCCTCATATACTGTGTGAGTGTGAGGGACCAGTACACACACCTAACCCCTCATATACTGTGTGAGTGTGAGGGACCAGTACACACACCTCACCACTTAAGTACATCGTGGGAATGTGACAGACAGACACATTCACACAGTGAATTATTGTCCTGTTTTTGTCGTGTAGACGGCGAGGTGGAAGGTGACGTCTAAAGAGGCACTGCAGAGGATTGGTGAATATTCAGAGGCTGCGATCACCATTAGGGGTACATACTTCCCTCCTGGCAAAGAACCCAAAGAGGGAGAACGCAAGATTTATCTTGCCATCGAGAGTAAGTACACACTCGAACACAGTTATTCTGTTTTGATTGTTTAAACCTGATTGGTATTGACAATATCACTCATTAGTGAAGTACTACCAAAAAATTAAATAAAATAATGATGAAGCCTGTAATGTTTCTCAGGTGCAAATGAGTTGGCGGTGCAGAAAGCAAAGGCAGAGATCACACGGCTCATCAAAGAAGAGCTCATACGTTTGGTAACCTCTTCCTCCTCATTTATTATTATTATTATTATTATTATTATTATTATTATTACTGCAATAAAGACTGTAAAATATGAATTTAGATATTGTGTGAGCAGATGTAATAATCGGATCCATGTCGTATGCATTATAGCGCTATTATTCTTACACTATTAGACTGACATTTTTACTGAAGTGAATCGTGGTTTAATATCTGAAATTTGTTTCATTTGTTGAAGAATAGCTAAATCATTACTTTTCAAAATGTTTTTTTTTTCTCCCTTTTTCCTGATTGCGCATTAATATTTGTTTTCTTCTTTTTCAGCAAAACTCATACCAACCGACAGCCAAAGGCCGATACAAAGTGCTGTAGACAAAGACGCTACAGTTTTTTTTTTTTTTCAGTGTATTTTAGTGACGTAAAAGAAGTGATTCGTGTTTATTTCTATGGTTTATAGAGGGGCGATGTGATTCAGCTCTTATATTCATTATGTGTAGATTCCCTTTTACACCAATAAAGCATTTTATGCATATAAATCTGTGTGCATATATATATTATAAAGAAACAGGCCTTTTGTATAGCAACAAGTTTCCCAGGTTTATGTTATGATCTTGCAGGACTGGGGCAGGTTAACAATATTTGTGTTTGTATAAGCTGAATCTGCCTGATCAGCTTTTTGTGTGTGTCAGGACTTTAAATTGTGTATCATCTAACTCTTACAAGTGTGCACCTGCAGTAGGTATACTTGCTCTGCAGCATCATAATTAGTCAATAGACACTAATATTATATTTTATTAGCTTTTTTCTGCGGTCGAAGGGAGACGAGCTTCAAGAGAAAGCAGCTAAATTTACAAGCAACTGGCTTAAATGTTAGCTTCTTCAAAGCTTGATAAACAAGTGTCTTTAAGCAAAACTGTTAGGAGCTAGTGGTTATTTAAAAATTTTTTATTTTTATTTCTAATAAGTGTAAGGAAGTCAGACATCAAATATTTCTTGGCTGACTGATAACATTGGGGAATGAAGATCATTGTAAATTGGGAAATCCTATTTTTTGTTTAACGGTTTCTCTTTAGATCTTGATAAACAGATTGACTGGCAAGCAAATAAAACCTTAGTACAACAGCTCAGGTTTGTCAAACCGTTCTGCATGAGGATGTAATTATCTCTTTTTCATGGCAGCATTGTCAAAACAATGTCAAAGACAAACAGGCAAGCGTTAATAATTAATTGCATTGATAATTGTATGGTACTGGGGAGATTTTTTAGCTTTACTCTTGAGGTTTAGGCTGATGAAAGACGGCTCTTCTGTTAATTATGGAGGACAAAATATTCCCTTTTGTGTTTTATCACCATGCAGTACCTTAATAAAGTGAATCCCAAGTTTATGTTATGATCCTACAGGACCGAGGCAGATTACAAATATTTTTGTGTATGTATAAGCTTAATCATCCACACCTGACAATACCATGGACAATATTGCTCATTTATTTATCTTTTTATTGCAGTTGTGTAAATATTTGCAAAAGCCAACCGAAAGTGAACTGAAAACTGTAGCCCGATTATACAACGGCTTTTAGAAAATTTCCTCACATTGATGTCTATTATATGCCTGATTTGTAAAGTACAAACACAGCTGATCTGTATACACAAAGCTCCATAAAATCATGCAAAGCTCAGTGAAATCTGATACCACAACATGACAAATAAATGTAAATAATTGCAGAAAGAATTGTCAGAGGAAATGGAAGTTATTTTGAGTGATGTCTATGCCAATACAAAAACATTTTATTTTATAGTTGAGCAACTTGAAAATGCCAGCTGATTATGAATTAAGTGAGGTGAAACAAGAATGGTTTCTTATGGAAAAGAGTGAAAATGTGCAATACACCCAGGTGATCATAGGTGACAAGCACATCACACAAGGAACCTGCATTTAAGTGTTTCACAATTTTATTTAAAGCAAAGTATCTCGGGCAGAGACCTCCACGCAGAAGTACATTGCAATGCCATGTTGGAAAAACAGAAGGGCCAAAGATGTGATGCACCACTAGGCATTATACAGCAGATTGTACATTATGAACATACTTAAATGAGGATGCCATGAAAAATGGAACTGGCTCTGCAGAGACATTACAGCCTGTCCTCCTTATAAGGTGGGGGTTTGTTTTAATTGAATGACTATTCTTATTTATGTTATAGCTTTATTTTGATCCATCACACCTGATGATCTAGTCTACATATCTGCATATTTTTGGACAGTGGGAGAAAACCTGAATGAAACCCACTGGAAATTCTGCACATACATTAACTTGCCCAAACCAAATCCAAGGCCTGTGTGCTATGAGGAAGTAGTGCTACCCCTGGATGAAATTCAGAGAATATAACGATATAACGATTCACAGTTTTGATGCTTTTACGCTTGCAATTCTTTCTAACCAGCCAGTGCATGTTTTGCATTTAATCCTGTCTGAAGTGGCTGCTTTTATACGTCACTGCTGGCAATTTTTGTTTTGTTGTTGCCAGTATTCCAATATTTTTATTTTCTAAACATTTTCTAAACAATATTTTTATTTTCTTTTAGTTTTATATTTTTGGAACATTCTCTTGTATAACATGTGATGTCACACTTTATTAAGTTGCACAAGTAGTCCACATAAATAAAGTTGAAGCTAAACAGGCTCTCACTAGTCAAACATGAGCAGTCATTTATGACCACTGATGATTCTATTTGAGTGCAATTTCTTTTACCTTTGGCTTTTCCGGTTAGGGGTTGCCACAGCAAATAATCTGTTTCCACCTTACTCCTCTGCATCCTCTGCATCCTCTGCTCTCGCATGTCGTCTTTTAACACATCCATATATCTCCCCTTTGGCCTTCCTCTTGACCTCTTACCTGGCAGCTCCATCTCCAACATCCTTCTACCAATATAACCATCTCCCTCCTCTGTACATGTCCAAACCATCTCAATCTAGTCTCTCTGACCTTGTCCCCAAAATAGACTGGTGCAGTCCCTCTGATGTGCTCGTTCCTAATCCTGTCCATCCTCGTCATTCCTAAAGAGAACCTCAACATAATCATCACTGCTACCTCCATCTTTGCCTCATGTCTTTTCCTCACTGCTACAGTCTCTAACCCATACAGCATAGCTAGCCTCACTACTGTCTTGTACACTTTTCCTTTGATTCTTTTTGACACTCTTCTGTCACTCAACAATCCTGACACTTTTCTACACCCACTCCAACCCACCTGTACTCGCCTCTTCGCCTATTTTCCACACTCCCCTTTGCTCTGGATGGTTGACCCCAAATACTTAAACTCCTGCACCTTATTGACCTCAGCCCCATTTAACCTCACTGTACTACTTCCCTCCCTCTCGTTCAAACACATGTATTCTGTCTTACTATGACTAACTTTCATTCCTGTTCTTTCCAGGTGTTCCTACACCTGCTCCCTACTCTCACTGCAGGTCTCGTCATCCACAAACATCATTGTCCACAGGGATTCATGTCTGATTTCATCTGTCAACCTGTCCATCACCATAGCAAACAAGAAGGGACTCAAAGCTGATCCTTGATGTAGCTCCACATCCACTTTTAACTCCTCTGTCTGACCTATATCACATCTCACTGCTGTCATACTCCTCTCACACATATTCTTAACTATCTGACGTACTTCTCCTGACATCCTCATACAGTACCATGGCTCCTCTCTCAGCACCCTGTCAAACGCTTTCTCTAAATCCACAAAGATGCACTGCAGCTCTTTCTGACCATCTCTGTATGGTCAGAAGGAACTGGTCTTCTATCACTTGTCCTTCTTTTCTGTCTTTCCTCTCCTCTTCTTCCTGACCACCAGAGACATATTATACATCACCATCCGATGCTGTCTGGTGACACTCTCTCCTAACACCACTTTGCAGTCACTTATCTCTCTCAGATTGCCTCATCCACATAGAATGTAGTCTACCTTCATACTCCTACCTCCACTCTTATATGTCACTCTATGTTACTCTCTCTTCTGTAAATAAGTGTTACTTATAGCCATTTCCATCCGATTAGCAAAGTCCACCACTGTCTGTCCTTCTAGGTTCCTTTCCTTAACACCAAACCTGCCCATGACCTCTGTTTCCCTCACCAACATGCCCGTTATAGTCTGTCCAATTTCTACTCTCTCCCATCTGGGAATACTCTCCATCATCTCATCTAACTCACTCCAGAATCTCTCCTTCTCTTCTAACTCACAGCCTACTTGTGGAGCATTACCACCAACAACATTCAACATCACCCCTTCAATTTCAAACTTCAAACTGACACTCTTTTCATCTCTAAAACATTCCTCACAAACTCATCCCTCAGGATCACTCCTAGCCCATTTCTCTTCCTATCCACACCATAATAAAATAGTTTGTATCCCCTCCAAAACTACGTACTTTGCTCCCCTTCCACCTGGTCTTCTGCACACACAATATGCAGGACCTTCCTTCTCTCCATCATTTCCACCAGCTCTCTACTATTAAGTCCCTATACTCAGACCTACACACTTGCCTTTCCTCTTCTCTTTCTGTCTACAAACCTTTCTCCCTTTTCTCCTTCCTCAACCAACTGACGTGACCCTCTCTATTAACCGGGCTTGGGACCGGCACAGACGTCACTGGCTTGCAACCCCTGTGGCTAGATTATTTGATTTGAGTGCAACAGTGGTTCAATAATGCTAGGCTCGTCTTGGCATGTTGTCTATAATTAATACTTAAATTAATTCATTTTAGAGCACTAGACATCTTCCTGGTAGTTTTATCTTCTTGTATCCAGCTTTTCATGTTTAGTAACTTATCTGTGCATTTATTTTATCTTGTTTCTCTTTGTGACATTTCTTTCATGCACATCTGCATCTTTTAACTTATATTTCCAGCTAAGGATAATGCTCTAGTCTTAATTTCTCTCTATTACAAATGTTTGCATTTTATATGATATATGTATTTACTGTATGTTTGGCTAATGCAGGATTAGTGTTGGTTTAGTTTAATAGCACTACCTGTCTTTTAGTGGTAAACCAGAATAACCGTGGATAACATTTTAGCTAATATGAATCCAAGTCCCCAATGAAATCCTTTATAGATTCTTCAGTAAAAATAAGAAATAAATAACATCTGCATCTGGTTTTAATTACAACCATTTAAAGGGATTTATGACAAAGTGTTTCGTTTTTCTCTATCATAACAATTAGGCAGCAATCACTGTTTTTAGTATTGAAAAAACTACCATGGGCATGGTCAGTGTCACTCAGAACACAGTTTTTCTCCATTTTGATGATTAATGTGGTATTTTGAAATGTCTCTGCATGGATTTATGCATTGTGCTGTTGACATACTGTATGTTTGGCAGAATGGATCATTGCATGAATGTGTCTAATAAAGTGGCAAGTGATTTATGTTAATATATGATAAATATCACAGTGGATTTATCTGAAGATTCAAAACATTCCTAAAAAAATCTTACCTACTTCAGAAAAGTCCTTTAATGAGCTCTCTGACTTTAATGGGTTAAAGGACAGTGTTTATTGACAGAAATATTTTTGGAGCTTAAAACTCTCAAGGCTCGCTGATGTAAGAGATATGTTGTATATTTAAACAGTGGCCTTTGTCACCCAGAGACTGAGCAGGGGCGTGAGTACTTCAGATATCAAGCTCACTACACTGTAGGTAATTATGACATTTGCAGTAACTGCTAACATGATATGATTTAGGCTTTCAAGTTGGGTTTATACTATGTTACATGTAGCATGATTAACAGAAAGTGCTATCTATACTTGATTGTATAATACTTGCTATTTATACTTAATGTTTTTTATCTATACTTTATTTCACTAGAAATGAAATTTTCAGGATAAAAAACACAAACACAAATAAAACATTTATTGTTTGTATACTTAGGTTGTACTTATGAAACTAAAATATACTGTAAATAAGAAAAGTTTGTGCTCTGAGTCGTGGACTATTACAATGTGCTGTAAGCTATTCTACCTTTCATTCGGTAGGACTACTGATGGCCAACGCGTCTGACCCTTTGACTGTTGTTGAGATGCAGACCATGAGACTGGATTTTACAGGCGAGAGGATCTTTAAAATGTTCCTGGTGGTGTTCACACAATCCCTATTCATTTATGTTAACACTGTAATGCTTTTTACACTGCGCACAAAGACCATCTTCCGTGAGACACCACGCTACATCCTGTTTGCCCACATGCTCCTGAATGACACCATTCACCTGGTAATTGCCCTTGTGCTCTATATTCTCAGTTCCTTATACTTTATGGTGGTTCGTGCTGCTTGTGCCTTCATTGTGCTGGTATCTACATCAACATTTGTCAATTCACCACTCAACCTAGCTGTCATGTCCCTGGAGAGGTACACAGCCATCTGCTTCCCACTGCGACACAGTGAGCTGGCTACGCCAACACGAGCGAGTGCAGCTGTTGCGCTGGTCTGGGTTTTGGGCATCACTGATGTGCTAACTGATGTGTGTGCTCTCTTCCTCCTTGCAGAGCCATCCTTCTACTTGTCTGCTACAGTGTGTACCATCAAACAGCTGATGGTGGCACCCTGGCAACAGGGTAGGAGTTTGACGTTCAAAATTCTGCTCTTCATCATAGTAGCCATTGTGTTGCTCTACACATATGTGGCCATCGTACGGCAGGCCCGTATCGCCTCCACTGACACAGCTTCTGCCCACAAGGCCTTGCAAACTGTGGTACTGCATGCACTGCAGCTTGGTCTCTCACTCATGTCCTTCCTCTATGAGTATATAGATTACCTGCTGGGAAGCCTGCCACTCTCTGTATATACACAGTTGCGCTTTCTTAACTTCTTCATAGTGCTGATTCTGCCCCGCTGCCTCAGCTCTCTCATCTATGGACTGAGGGACGAGACCTTCAGACCACTGTTCAAACAGAAATTCCTGTACTTTACAAAGAAAGTTGTGCCTTTAGAGGCTTTTAGAAAACAATAATAATGAGATAAGGACAATGTCATTGTATCTGTCATCTGAATAGTATATGAATAGATGTGCACAAATTTCTTCAGATATGTAGACAAAATCGTGGCATGTTAAGTGTCCAAAAATATGCATGTAATTTAGTCATTACGTGTGTTATGGGTATTTGTGACTCTAAAGAACTACAAATTCGACTGATTTCTAACATCAGAATGAATCTTGTAATAAAAGGAAAATATTTTCTCTGTGCGCTAATAAAATCTGAACTTCATCCAACATTTCAAATGTGAGATTTGCTAAAGATGTGTCAGAACTGTCACTGAAAATGTAAATATTAATGAGAGAATTAGCATCTCCTTTGCCTGCTGTCTTGCACTCACTTATTTTTTAATATAATTTAAATCTAGCAACTGTGAATGTAATGGATGTCATCTGTACAATTTACATACATGCAGTATGTGAACACAAGAGAGAGGAATACATGCATTTAAAATACAGAGTGTTTTCTTGCTTAAAATCAAATTAAAAGCAGAAGCCACATCTCATAGTGTTTCGAAAGCCATAATCAACTCATTAAACAGGTGGAATCAGGTGTGGCTCCTGCTTGATTGGAATGAAAACCTGCTCCCATACTGCCCTTCATGTATAAGATCAAATCTAAAGGATCCACTGTCTGGGTTGCCAGAATTTGAAATAACATTTCACACTGATATATTTGTTTAATTTCATATGGTTAGGCTTGGGAAGGTGTTAAACTTTGTATTATTTCTCATGACTTCATTTCTATGAACTCAAATGAAATCCTACCTACTCTTTGCTCATTCAAGTTCATACTACTTTTTCACAAGATCTTTTCCCCCTTTAATTTTAAGTCATTTTAATATATAAGATTTGAGTAAAAATAATATATTAGAGCTGCATAAAAAGATTTAAAGAATAATTTATTTGAGTCATTGAAGTACTTGGAATGTCTAACAAATTAAGGGAGTAAAAATGTAATTGTGTAAGAATATGTATTAATTTTCATTTATATTTATAATTACAAACACCTCAAAAGGCAGAACTGGATGATTTTATAAGGCAGAGGCAACCTTTGATGAAGGGAATAAATTAATACACACATGTAACCAGCATCCATTTCTGTCTTTGTTTTTAGGAGAACAATTGACTCAATCTTAGAATTTTAAACTTAAAAATGTAGCCTTACAGTTATAAATAATTTCTCACATTTAATTTTAGAAGAATAAAATGAAGGCACCTCAACTCTTGACTAGCATCTCTGACACTAACCAAAAACATACTTGAGAATAAATATTTGCATAATGAAGAAGACAATTCAGCAAAAACAGTGAGAAAATAAATGAAGTCACTAATTCACTTAGCAAACCAAAATAAAGTACACTGAGTACCTCGAAAATCTCAAAGACTGTGTTTAATGTTTCTCATTTCCACTACATTAGGCCATTATAATTAATGTAGAGTATTTTCTATGTAGCGTGCTGTATACTGGATCAAGGAGGACATGTTGGAAATCTAAAAGCATGAGTAATAAAACATGTCATAATCGGTGACATTCCAAAGCATTTTATTGCTCTTTTATCACACCAGTTTGTCAACAGTTAAAATAAATGAAAAAACAGCATGTATTTATTTATAATAAAATTCAATGTTGTGGAACATCTGTGAAACAAGATCACTTACATTATTGTCCTGTTCCCTCAGTAGCCTCTCTTTAAGAGAAGACAAATTATGCTGCCAAACATGTCATGCCACACACATTAATTACTTAAATTAAGATTGTTGGTCTTCGCGCAGTGGTGGATCAAGTGGTTAAGGCTTAAAAGAGGATCAGGGTTCAAGCCTCAGCACTGCCAAGCTGCCACTGTTGGGTCCTTAAGCAAGGCCCTTAACCCTCACTGTTCAAGGTCACTTTATCATGGCTGACCCTGCGCTCAGAGAATTTCACTGTGCTGTAATGTATATGAGACAATAATAAAGGCTTCTATTCTAATGCTCACTGACTGGAGATTTAGTCGACATTCTGGCACAGTGTAAATGTTTATTAAGATCTCATCTCATCTGAAAACCACAAATAGGGGGACAACAAAGAACGACGGCACATGGTAGTGCCACTGGCAAAAGACAATTGAAAAAGCATCTCAATGGACAGGAACATAATTACCTCAGGCTTACTTTGAGGAACATTTTAATAAAAATAACTAAAAAAATACCTTGATGATGCTGATTGATGTAAGAAGCAGAATGTAGTGATTTTCTGTAGAAAATCAGAATGTAGTAATTTAAAAAGACTAGAAAAATTACTTGGCAAGGACAATGTGACAGTTTCTGTCATCTGTATATGAAAAAATGTGCACATACATTTCTATAGAGGCTTTTACAAAGCACTGATGAGACATACTTCTGTGAGCTGTATGTCAATAAATGTATATATGTATTTCTGTAGATATGTACACAACAGATGTGGCATGTTAAGTCTCAAAAAGCTATTTGTACGTAGTTTATGAGGTTTTTGTTCAGAAATGGTTTCCTCATCTGTAAACAATTGGATCACTTAAAACTGCAGGAAGCTCAATTACAGCATCAATTAGTCAACAGCATCAATTACTGTGTGAAGATGGCCTTTATATGTAAAAAACATTGCTCCAAATCTATTACCTGCCTTGAAATTATGAGGATGTTTCCTGGGTTGTGACTGGTTTTAATATGCTTTCTTGAATAGAATTCCCAGTGATAAATAAATTTAATGTTATCTTTACTTGTTGCGGTCTAGACTGCATGCAGCTGTTCTCCAAGCCACATGTTCATAAGCGCTTGTGCACAACCGAACACACACTTTTTTTAAAGTGTGAGATATCAATGAATGATGATTTTTTTAGTGTAGTTTTTTAATTGTTCGGTGTCTTACACACTTAGGTGGTCATATAATATATTTATGTATGTTTGGTTAAGCATAAAAAACAACTTTTGATTAATTTTTCTGTTCTTTGCTGACAGGAGTTAAACCAGATGTGGTCTTTTCTCATGTTGTACACTTTTCTTCTCATCATGGTTGTAAAGAGTGGTTATTTGAGCAACTGTCCAGTGGTGGCTTAGTGGTTAAAGGGTTACCCTACGGTGGCCGAGAAGTGCAAAACACATTAACAAATCCGAAAACACATTAACAAATCTGAAAACAAATTAACAAATCTGAAAACACATTAACAAGTCAGACAACCCAGAAGAGGTTGGTATAGTTTGTGAATGGAAACTTACTGATCATCGGACAAGACACCTTTCATTCACCTGTATATCTTGAATGACAGGTGTCTTGTCCAATGATCGGTAAGTTTCCATTCACAAACTATGGTGGCCGAGAAGTGCAAAACACATTAACAAATCTGAAAACAAATTAACAAATCCGAAAACACAACGACAAGTCAGACAACCCAGAAGAGGTTGGTATAGTTTGTGAATGGAAACTTACCGATCATCGGACAAGACACCTTTCATTCACCTGTATATCTTGAATGACAGGTGTCTTGTCCAATGATCGGTAAGTTTCCATTCACAAACTATACCTACCTCTTCCGGGTTGTCTGAATCGGTGCACGAAACACATTAACAAATCCGAAAACACATTAACAAATCTGAAAACACATTAACAAATCAGAAAACACATTAACAAATCTGAAAACACATTAACAAATCCGAAAACACATTAACAAATCCGAAAACACAACGACAATTCAGACAACCCGGAAGAGGTTGGTATAGTTTGTGATTGGACAAGACACCTGTCACTCAAGGTATACATGAAGTTCAACAGTCTGCCACAGGGAAAAGTTGGAATGGATGGATGGAATGGATTACTGTGGATTAATTCTGTTATTTTCTTATATTTAAACGGAGAACTTTACACATTACACATAAGATTCCATACCTGTATATCTTGAGTGACAGGTGTCTTGTCCAATGATCGGTAAGTTTCCATTCAAAAACTATACCAACCTCTTCCGGGTTGTCTGACTGGTTGTTAATGTGTTTTCGGATTTGTTAATGTGTTTTCGGATTTGTTAATTTGTTTTCGGATTTGTTAATGTGTTTTCGGATTTGTTAATGTGTTTTCGGATTTGTTAATTTGTTTTCGGATTTGTTAATGTGTTCTCGGATTTGTTAATGTGTTTTCGGATTTGTGTATTTTTTTCGGATTTGTTCATTTGTTTTCGGATTTGTTAATTTGTTTTCGGATTTGTTAATTTGTTTTGCACTTCTCGGCCACCGTAGTTACCTCAGATGCTGAGATTATCTCAGATGATGTTACTGCTGCAACACCTCCGTGAAGTTGGCACCCCATAAAAAGAAATAACCACCAAAACTATGCCATTAGATTCAATGTCTATTTTAGGGGCACAAACGGGCACAAATGAACACCACTGGTTTGGAGAGATTTGGACGGCACGGGGTGGAGAGTGACGTCACAGCTCCAAATTGTTTTTGTTATTTCTAAGAAGGGGAAATATATTTGACGTTCATTTCAACGGCACAAACCGGCACAAATCGAGCACAAACGAATGACACCAGTTTTGTGTGATTTAGACGAACTGGGGTGGAGAGTGACGTCACAGTTCCCGAAAATATTTTGGTTATATCTCAGGAAGGAAAACAGATACAGTGTTTGTTTTAACGGCACAAATGGTAATGTCTGAAGTTTACCATGGACTCTGTCACATTTTTGTGTGGAAATAATGCCTTGGTTAACTTGTTTCAAGCCATTCTAGTGTGGTATAGAAAGCCTGCAGGAAGACTTAGCTCGATTTGCGCCAGTTCTCGTGAATATTCAAATGAGCTATGCTGCTTGACTCCGATTGGCTAGGATATGAGAGCATGACTATTCATTCACCCAGCGCAATAAGTAGCCTAGGCTAGAGGACATTTGTTTACAATCACCTTGAATTGCGGCAGAATGGCTTCTTCACAAGCCCGTTGACGTTCAGCCATCCTTGCTGTATAGGAAACTCACTGAGCTACACGAATTCTGGGGGCGCGGTCTCAAGTGGGAGAGCTCATGAATAGTAATGAGCTCAATCATTACGACGTCAGAGTGACCAGCTTTTCCAACTGACCTGATTTCTCCCCTTATTTCTTTTAAGTGGCTAGAACTGACCGGGGAGGTAACAGTTCGTTTTCAAATTCACGACACAACACAAACACATATGGACCTAACACATATCAAAAAATACAAGTAAAAACGGTTTTGTGTGGAAGGGCAACTTTAAACACCACATGCAAATTTAATTGATCTTTAAATAATTGTTTAGCCACCAGGTGGCGCCATTGATTCACGTGATCATCACTGGCTCCTATCACATCGTGGAAGAGTCGTTGCTAAGGAAGTGAAGGTCCTGACTACCAGGATAGTAAACAATGAGCGTTTGTAAATCACAAGATTAAACATTTCCTTTAAATAATATCTTTTCACTAATTTCGCATCGATTTACTGGTTGTTAAACGGACTTGGGTATGTGTGTGAATTGTGTTTTTTTCACTGCATGCTGAGAAGCTAACGTTAGCTGTTGAATACTTAGCTGACTAGCTAGCAGAAGTAACTAGCCAGATTATCAAACGCAGTTTAAAATACGTGAATAGCTGAATGAGATTACGGTTTTATTCACACTGAAGTTGTTCAGTAGTAAAAACTGACGCAAAACAAAAACTTGCCTCTAAAATTGTGCTTGTTTCTTTTAATATATACTGTATATAAACTCATAAACCTTGTGAAGTAATGTTTGTCTACTCGCTTTTACTTAACATTGTCTGAACAACCGTAAGAAAATATATATTGTGTGCTCAATATATATGAGATGTAGCTACGTTTCAGAACTTTCTAAACTACAAACAATAATAATAATAATAATAATAAGAAAAATTACAGATTTTTATCAGTGCTTTTGTTCTAATATCATTTATGTGGTAAAAGCTCCTTCAGGGGGACTTTTATGGCAGAGCCTCCACATAATATAACAGTAATAAAAAAAAAGCTTAGCAAATTGCTGTGGTATAATAATAATAATAATAATAATAATAATAATAATAATAATAATAATAAAAGTAAAATTGGAAATGGTCTTATAGGAAATAATCAACTTTGTTTTATTTCATTTAATACTGATGTCACAGCAGAAATATAATTTTTTTTAATGATGATGATTATTAAGTTTTATTTATTTATTTATTTATTTATTTATTTATTATTTTATTTTTATTTATTTTTTAATCAGTACCATGGAAAAGAGTTTCACATGCATGACAGTGTAATGCTCCCCTCTAGTGCATATTTAATGTCATGGAAATTTTTTATCCCTTATTTATTTTTCATGATAGAATATTACGGTTTCATTTTAACAGGTTCAGTCAGTGGCTTAAGATTCTTGGTTGTTTCTGATAACAGTGTAGGTCCTGATTTTGGTGTCTCCTGAAGTACACCTAATGCTGCAATCCTGATCATTCTGTAGAGTGAAGCACATCGTATGGCAGAGCTACATATTATCGGGCAGATCATTGGGGCCAGCGGTTTCCCTCAGAGCAGTCTGTTCTGCAAGTGGGGTGTTCACACAGGTACCTTATGTTAGCATTTTGTAACATTTTGATTTCTTTTGCTTTGTGGATAGTCCTGATATTCATATCATTTATATCAGGAGGAGCATGGAGACTTTTGTCTGGCCTAAAGGAGGGACAGACACAAGTGGATATACCGCAGATAGGTGAAATGGCTTACTGGAGTCATCCTATTGATTTACATTACTCCACTAAAGGCCTTCAAGGTTTGTTAACATCTTGATTCTGTAAAATTAGCAGGTGTGTTGTTATACTGCCATCTGACTGGGTTTATATTTCTTTTCAGGTTGGCCAAAACTTCATTTACAGGTCTGGCATCAGGACTCTTTTGGCAGATGTCAGCTGTACGGTTATGGCTACTGCCATGTGCCCTCCAGCCCCGGGCAGCACCGGCTGCAGTGTGTGACATGGAGGCCAGTGGGCACCTGGCAGGAACAGCTGGCTCAGATGTTTGTAGGTGGAGGCCTTCAGCTTCGCTCTCCAGACCTCATTTACAGTGGAGCAGATAGATACAGGCTTCATACAGAGGCTATGGGCACAGTAGAACTGGAACTGTGTGTCATTCAGCGGCATTTTGAGCGATATGGCGTAGAGACATGAGAGACTTGAGGTTAAGATTTGCAGATAGTAACGTCTAATGAGATATATTATGGAGGTGAGCAAATCATAAATTCATTAGGTAGTCCACCAAGTCAAAGCTACTTCTGGAAAGATCATCTTCTGACTGCAGATCACTCAACTAATCTGCAATGAACCAGGCGGTGGGATTTTGAAGGATTAGAGTATGCTATAGCATGGAGATGCATGGGCTTACTGTGAAGCACATTACATTTAAATATCGCTACATATCAAATTAAAATTTGTCTTTTGTAAAAGTCTATAAACTACTACACCAAGTTTGTACAGATGTTTTGTGAAAAGTAAAGAGTATTTTTCTGTATGCTGGGCAACTACAAATAAAAAACTAATTGTGCATGTCCTAGGCATCTGGGCTACCTCTTAGCCCACCTCTGCATTTTATTTACACTTACAGTCGTGAATTTGAGACGTTTTTCTATTCAGAGATGTTGTGTCAGCTAATCTCTGGCTTACGAGATGTGTTTTGATACAGTGAGAATTTATATGACCTCTATGTTTTCATCAATTTTGTAGTCATTTTTTACTCAACTTTATTGTACTTTCTGTTGTATTTACAATGAATAAAATGTTTATTGCTTAATTCTTATTGTGTATGTAAGGGCTGCATTTCTAGTTTTTTCATTTTTAGTTTTTTAATCTTAAGTGAAGTATTATAAATTATTTGGTGGCAAATCTTCTTTAATACCTCTTCAATTATTTTCCTCTAACAGCACTCCCTGTTGTATTTTACTCTTCATGTAGCCTTGATGGAGAGGCTAATGGCACTCGCAAGACTGCAGGAGAAACCAGTAATGACTGATTAGTTCTACAGAAATGTATGTAGGGTTTTGTTATTATGTACCCCACCATGTTCAGTTGCTGATAGGTAATTAGAGCTTGAGCTAAAAGTCACAGTTTTGATCTGTTACAGATGTTTTTTTATGCTCATTTCCTGGGTGGAAAGTTTTTTTCTGTCTTAGGGTAAAAGAAAGCGGAAAAACAGTTGTGGTTTACCAAAGTTGTCTTGAATGGAACATTATGTTATTACAAATCATTTTTGTCTTCAGTGAGCCCTGACAGTCAAGAACAGTTAGTACGAAAGAATAATGGAACAATGTAAGAATGACGATAGATGTGCAACATAATCAAGCGTTGAACGAGTGGGCTTAAAATAAGAACTGCAGCAGCTTTTGCTGTATCAGCGTTCTCACCTTTCTCAAGGGCAGCCTCATGAAACTGCTTGTACTGTAGATAGTAGATGGTTGTCGCTTGTGGCATATTGGCATGGTGTCCTGTTTATTCAATTATTTTGAACCAGTGACTGATGTGGGGAAAAAAGACAGAGGAGAGGAGGGAGGAAGGGAAGGACAAAGCTGGTCTAAGCCCCGAGGAGGATGTTGGTAAGTGTGCAGTCGACGTGAGGTTAGGTGTAAACCAATTTATTTGTTTTTGCTTTAACCTGGAATTTACTCAGCTTGACATTGCATCAAGGTTGCATCTGCCTCTTATAAGTGTGGAAGCCAAATTTACAGATAAGTTCTTCATGTAGAATGATTTTTTTATTGTACACATCAGACTAAGTTTATCTTCTTAAATCGTTCGAGTTATGGAAAGATTACTATAAACAAGCTTATTATTATTTGAAGTGAGCTAAAAATAAAAATAATTGTTTTTTTAGTGTTGTATTTGTGGCCAACTGATTAAGGGGTTAAATTCAATGGGGAAATTGCTTTACAGTAAAGGAAGTTTTGTGTCCTTTATGTTAAGCTGTGCTGCTTCCTTTTCCTCTTTCACCCCTTAACTTGAGACTGAAGTGAGGCATATGAAACAAGGAAGCAGCACCAAGGGCTGCAATAAGCTGTTTTACACACACATATTAGCATTTTGTTCTCATCAGAGCTGTTGAAGTGGCCTCATGTGCTGTAAGTAGCATGTTTTAAGACAGTTTTTGCTTCAAGCTATATTTAGTATATCGTATTTAGTTTATTGTGAAGCAGCATGCTGCATTCCTGAGAGACTTCATTTTGCGAGCCATTTGTCATGTTGGGAGCCGATTCAGCAATGTTGCCTGCCAGCAAGACAGATATTCACTGCAATTTCACAGTGGCGTAGTGAGTCTGATTCTGACTGTGGAGTTTTGAATTCAAGTGAACGGCCAATGGAAACTTTTTTTGTTTTTTGGAATCCTGAAATGGAACAAGCATTAAACTTGTGTGCGCTTTAAACCTATTTTTTTCTCTTGAACTTCCTGAGATTTCTTCAGAGCGTAAAAACAACACCTCCGTAACACCAGTGTGGATGATGAGGGCACAAAATTTGCTGTTGGCACTGCTGTGCATGATGGGATGTGTGGGCTACTGTGGTACTTTATCAACCTGCAAACCCCTGAACCTGGAGCTGGTGAAAAGGAAGCGCATCGAGGCCATCCGTGGACAGATCCTCAGCAAACTACGGCTGGCCAAAGAGCCAGAAGACGATGACAAAGGAGAGAGAGATGAGGTGCCTGCTGAGGTCCTGTCTGTCTACAACAGCACTGTGGAGTTAAACGAGGAGCTGATACAAGCCAACAATACTGTGGAATCTCCTGATGCAGAGGAGGAGGCATACTATGCCAAGGAGGTTCATAAGTTTACCATGAATAATTGTGAGTATTTCCAGGCTGCATGGTTATATCACGATTAGAACAAATTAAGTAATTAATTAATTACTTACTTATTAATTAATTAATCTGTCTGGCACTATAGGAACATATACATATATACATAAAACAGTGCTAATGATAACATGCCAAAAGTAATGACGATGCCTAAGGCTTGTCCAGTTCTTCTTGAGGTTTCATTCTGGTTAGTACAACCACAAACAGGAAGGAAGGGAGTTAGTTGCCGCAAAGAAGTGACTCAGATCCTGTTTTTGGAGACCTCAGGGCAACTTGTGTTCACTATCTTGAAACACATGTCCATCACTTAATCTCCATCAAACGACTTATCTCTTAGATCCAGGCTAGGATCATTATTTAAACTCAAAATAGACAGAAAATTCTAAAAAAACCATACTGAATTTCTACTATAAACAGAACATTGTCTTTTAGCCCATTAAATGCCAATGACAGCTATGTGAGTGCAAAAGTTGATGCTTAATTACACTCATTTCCTTTTTAGTTACAATTATGTTTTCTGGTTGAAATCTATAATCTAATTTTGATCAGTAGATTATTTTTAATTATTATTATTAATTTAATTATTTTTAAGGGTCCTTTGCTTATTCCTCTGTAGAAATCCCTAACATTTCCAAATGGTTTCAAGTAGAAATAGTTTAGGTGGATGACAGGCTTAAGTTATCCAAGGGAAGCTGTTATTTTTTAAAGTAGCCAAATTACCAATACAGTTATATAAATTTTAAATGTATGGCAATTTCTAATAATTTGGACCTTGTACCACATGCTGGATAATTAAGGGTACTTAGCTTCCAGAACATGTGCTCTGCCATTTCTCACAGGGGAACACCGTTGAAGGGTTCTACTTAGGGCATTTAAGGTTTCCTCCAGAACAACAAGCAAAGAACCCTTCAGGTTGGACATTTTTAAAGGTGCTTGGAAGAAAATGTTTGGTTACAAGCTTTATCAGCAGTCAGATAAATCAAAAATATAATTGTGCATATAAAAGGGGAAGTAGAACTACATCTGGGCGGTGTGATACAGCCTGTGTAAGTTATTTTTACCACACGGCAATTGATTATTTTCCATTAACAGATTAATCCTCGTATACCAATGACATTTGCCAGGATGTTTGGATATTTATTGAAGAAAAGAATGACTTTTACAAGTTGATATATTTTTTGTATTTTCATGTTACATTTAATATTGTGGAATGTCCATGAAACAAGTTAGATCCTGTTTTCAATTAGGTTATACATAGTCATTCCCTCACCAGTTCTCTTGAAGTTCATAAGAGATAAATGCAGTGTTAACAAGAATCTACAAAGCGTGAACGCCTCTTTCCTGAAAACTTTGCAAGTCAGAAAATTATTATAACCTTTATTTTTACCAGGAAAGAAGCACATTGAGATTAAAAATCTCTTTTACAAGAGCGTCCTGGCCAAGACTAACAGATGCAAGCACGTTTGAGTTTAAAAAATAACATCCAACAATACATAGACACACACAAGCAAATCCATCAAATTTCAATATCAATAAAAAATAATTAAAACACCTACAGCCCGAAGTTTCAGTCTCCAAATCATGTAAAAGTTTTTTAAAAATGTCCAACGGAACCAGTGTCCTCAGATTTAATGCACTTTGCAAACAATTCCAGGCAGAGGGAGCAGCAAATTTAAATGTATCAACAAATACACATTTTTAAATATGATGAATCAACACCTTCTGACCATACTGTATATATTCAAGAATTTAACAGTGCTGGCGTATAAATACGGCATAGGTCAAATTTAGGAGCTGTATGGTTACTGTAATTTACTAAGTGACAAGTGCATAAAATCTTTTACAGAACTGTCAAGACTTGTGAGAAAATATCTCATTAATACTGAAATAGTAGAATATTAAAAATTGGAATAGATGAACAGAAGTTGACATTTGCAAGTGTTTCATTTCCAGGGTTGTTCACACACATGAAATGCACTGCAAAGGAAACCATAGCACACATTGAGAGCTGAAACATAGCTATATAATTGTCAAATACAAAATCTATTTATTTATTTATTTATTTATTTATTTATTTATTTATTTATTATTTTTGCCATCTTAAGGCTTTTTGCTTACAAACAAACACACAAAAACAAGCAAACAAATAGAAATTAATCTGAGCCAGTTCAAATGAGCACTTTTGCTATTTCTTAGTAAATGAGCACCTTCGGTATTTCACACCCCATTCCACTGCTTTAAAGTACAGTGTGATGGTGAAATAGGGCAGGAATTCTTTTAATTAAGCTCATTTAGGGTCTTGAACTGGGGCACAGTGAGGATGCTATTTTTAGGATGTTATTTAGACCAGTAGCCCAAGTTTGGCATGTATGGGAGTTGGTTTTTTGAACTGACAACACTTGAAAACCACAGAGCACATCGGCCACTGCACACTTTCCTCTGCTTCCTTCCTTCATGTAGTATTTTGCATCTTCTACATGCACATTTCTCTGTAGTGAAACTCTAGTTAAAAGCTGTACAGTCACAGAAGCCCTTACTTGAATCATGAAAGATGCTGTGTTGCTCTGTCATGGGACAAGTTCTTGCTTTTTTGTCTTAACCTTTCACTGATACAGATTTTGACTTAGACCACATCTGGTACCACCTTTTTACTATAAAAATTCCTCTTCCTTTTATCTCTTACTGCTCTCTTTGTATGCTTCTTTATAAACAAAACAAACAAAAAAATACAACTGAAGTGGAAAAATTCTGAAATAATTTGATTTCCTGTTTCGCCTTTACTATGAATGTAATATTTCTTCTTTCAGACAACACAGAGAAGCAGCCTGGGTATTTTGTATATTTGTATAACGATTAATGATTAACTTATCTTTACGATAAGTGAAAAGTGGTTGAGTGTCATTAACAAATATTGATCAAAATATATTAATAATTAACTAAAGGTTTTTATAGCACCCTGCTCACTCTTAATGGTTATTTATCACTTCAGGTGATAGTGTTTGGGTAAAAGTATGGCTGACAAAGTTAAATGAAGTTTAATCAATCAAAGATTTTACATTGTGGTTGTATTACAGGACAGAAGGTGTTATTAAGATTAAGTTTGAAGGAGAAATGAGAATGTTAGCTATATTGAGTTAAATAAACTTTTAAAATAAGCAAGCTATATATATATATTCATGCAGGTCCTCTGGGATAACATTCTATTTTTTTATGGACAGTGGCATTAGAAGATTTGCCTCCCACTGATGTCAGTCTGGCCTTCCATCAAACCAAAATTAGTGGCCCGCTGAGTCAGACCTCTTTCTATTAGTGTGAATTTTCTAACAGGTTTAATTCCTGTAGTAACAGTAACAAGATCGTATATGGCAGACAATCCACATAATCGAAGGCTAATAATAAAGGAATAAAAATGTATTATTATGTAACAGAAAAAAAGATAGGGAAGTTTTCTGTGTGGAGATATTTACTTCAGAGTTATGGAAGGAGTATGTAGTGTCAATACCCTGATTAGAAGAAGAACGTAAACACATTCCCTTTTTTTTTTTTTTTTTTACAGTTACGAATAATATGGTGATGCTGTTTAACGTCACTGAAATGAGAGACGTTTTGGGCTTAGAACGTATGGTTTCCCAGGCTGAGCTCCGTCTTCTGATCAGGGATCCTCGATTTGCTCCTGGCAATGAAGAGAGGTTAGAGCTTTATCAAGGGGCCGGGGATAAGGCTCGCTACCTGGATTCACATTTCATCACCAACGAATTAAACGGCAAATGGATATCCTTTGACGTGACAAAGACTGTAAAAAACTGGCTTCACAATCCTGGTGGGTAGTTAATCTTTCACAGGATCAGTGAGAGCAAGAATTTAATAAAGTGCATGATGTTATTTTTAAAGTATAAAATGCATTACTGATTGATTGTGCTGTGTTTGCTACAGAGGCAGAAAAAGCATTACAGTTGAAGTTACCTCATGGATGTGGGGAGAGTGAAAAGATACCATATATTTCAGGTTTGTTATATGAATAGCAAATCCGTATTGAGTTTTATTGTTTTTATTTATTAACCTGTAATGATTGATGCACATTCAGGCACATCCACTGATAGATTAGACACAGCTGTTCTACAAACCAAAATGAAAAAGCCACACATTCTGGTAATGTCACTTCCTGAAGAGCGTGTACGTCATCTCAGCTCGCGGAGGAAACGGCAAGCTACAGGAGATGCAGTTTGTTCTGAGTTAAGCATTTATACTATTCAATAAATAAATTCATATAAATATTTCATACTTGATGCTTTCTTTATCTTGTCTTGTTTTTTTTTTTGTCATATGCTGTCTCCATTTCTCTTCTTTTCATTGTCCTCAATGTCTCTTTTTTATGTTTTATCCAGACAGTCAGATGTTTGCTGTGTGAGAAGACTTTATATAGACTTCCGTAAAGACCTGGGATGGAAATGGATACACGAACCTTCTGGCTACTATGCAAACTACTGTATCGGCTCCTGTTCCTTTGTCTGGAACGCGGAAAATAAGTACTCACAGGTAACATGCGTAGATGAAGCGATGTGAAATATTTTCAACTTTAGATTTATGCCTTTTCTTAAAAAGTAGACACATACCATATCTCAAGAAAGTTCAACAGACTGTAACGAAGTGCTGTTGAATTCTTGAGTGCTCAAAAGGTGTTGATTTCACTAGTAACTGCTCATTCTCAGATGTACAGTATGTTGAACACTCATTCATTTAAGCCTAATAATAAACAAATAAATAAATGTGGTGCTGTTCTGATTGAGCCTTCTGCAAGGAGGCCGTTCTGTAGTATAAAAGGAATAAAATGCAAATACATGTTTCAGGTTTTCGGGTCCCAAAGAAATTATAATAGTGATAATAGAAAAATAAAAAGTGATAATATCTTGAAACTAGATCAATTTCCCTACCATTTATTATTAGAAGACGAAAATAAACCAAATCTATTTTATTAGATTATTAAACCTATTTCTAGACATATTTCAATAATTTAAAGCTTTAAATGTTTTTATTCTTTTGGCAGTTAATTTTGATTCTTAAAATTAGCAAAATAAAAGCTTTAAAACTTAAAATAGTAAATAGTAATAGACTTAATGATCTTATATTTGGTTTATTGTAATCTGGGACACAATGACACAGGAAAAAAAACTATTTGGTGTTATAACAATAACAGTGTGGAGAATCACAATGTCCTGTGTCTTTTCACATATTAATCCAAGTTGACGTTTACTTTTCCCAGCTATTTTTATTATTTATTTTTGCCCATTTTACTTTTGTAATTGAGCAAACCATAATCTCAGAGTATATGTTATTTCACTTTAGTCAATTCCTCTTTGCAGGTTTGATAAGACTAGGGTAAAACTGTTTTAGAAACAAGCATGTAAGAAAATACACAGTGTTTTTCACCAACCTCTGCTCTAGTTCTACCAGTAAAGAACCTGCACAAAAAAGATACATTTATTCAAAAAAACAATACATGTTTTCAAAAAATACATTTATATGAACAGGTTCTGGCGCTGTATAAACATCACAATCCTGGAGCATCGGCTCAACCCTGCTGTGTGCCACAGGTCCTGGATCCTTTACCCATCCTGTACTATGTGGGGAGACAACATAAGGCCAGTATAATAACATTAAACACTGCAGTACATTGGAGAATATTTACCTACTTGTAATGAAATGTAATTAATCTGTCTAACACAATCTGGATCTTCCACAGGTAGAACAACTGTCAAATATGATCGTCAAGACCTGCAGATGTAGTTGAAAGACATGTGCAGTCTTCAGACTCTCTTGTAGCGATTAAAGACTGAGATGTATTGAGAGGAAAAAGGCCTGTATAATGCTATGGAGGGACAGTTCATACAAATTGTATTGTGTGACATTTCATGGTTTCTTTTTTTTTTTTTTTTTTTGTGAAAGTTTCACCCCTTAAACTCCCTGGCTCAATCAGTGGGTACTCGACATACATTTCTCATTCTTGTACCTACATACTGTACCTATTAATAATAAAAAATGATATAAAATAATTCACTGTCATTAATTCAATAATACGATGGGACTTTAAGGGGTGAAATTCCTTGGTACATTACAGACTTTCATTGTTAAATGTGACCTTAACAAGCAAACAAATGGCCATGCTTATTAACATTAACCTTTTTTTTTGGTGTGTGTTGGGCTTGATGGAATTACAAGTAACAGCGGTACATATTTGTATTAATTATTGTGTTTAATAGGTTTTCATTTAATGTGCACATTTTCTCATTTCAAGTTTGGCTAGAGCTTACTTCACATTTTTACCTGCTTTGAAATAATTTGTTCAACATTTGCAGGACGAAAATACAGGGCAAGATAAAAAACAAAAAAACATTACCACTGGATGTGAAAATGTATTATTAGTTATTTAAATCCAGTTGTAGCACGGTGGCTTAGTGGTTAGCACATTCGCCTCACACCTCCAGGGTTGGGGGTTCGCCTCCGCCTTGTGTGTGTGGAGTTTGCATGTTCTCCCCGTGCCTCGGGGGTTTCCTCCGGGTACTCCGGTTTCCTCCCCCGGTCCAGAGACATGCATGGTAGGTTGATTGGCATCTCTGGAAAATTGTCCGTAATGTGTGATTGTGTGAGTGAATGAGAGTGTGTGGGCCCTGCGATGGGTTGGCACTCTGTCCAGGGTGTATCCTGCCTTGATGCCCAATGACGCCTGAGATAGGCACAGGCTCCCCGTGACCCGAGGTAGTTCGGATAAGTGGTAGTTAATGAATGAATAAATCCAGTTGTGTACCAATAAAACATGATCTTTTTGGATCCATGAGCTGCAGAGCTTATTTAAATAGCCTATAGTGTAAAAGTGATGACTCTGGAAACACGATTATTAACTTCCTTGTTTGCTGGTCCTGCTCAATGAAGCGATCATGAGGCATTGTAATTTTTGGCACAATGTCCTCTATTAGTGCCTGTTACAGTTTCCATTTTTCACCACTAGGTACCATAATACCACTATGGAGGTAAATGGGGCAGTTGTTACCCTCCCCACCCCAAAGAGTATGCTTATATCTGTCAAATAGAAACCTTTTAAAAATGTGCCAATTTGTAATTCAAACTAATTTAAAATAGACTGTGAACTAGGAAAATTTATATTCCTTGAAATGTTGATGTATATTGTGCCCTTATGGATGAGCTGACACTATCTCTTTGCAACTTATACATGATAAGGCAATCCCTTATACTTCTGTGTTCTCCAGGATTAAAAGCTGTAAATGCATGCTTGATTTGTGCAAAACTAAGAACTAATCCTACATGCGTAGGAGATTATTGCTTTAACAGCTTTCTATTTAGCTATAACTATGGCAAGGTTACCATTTAGGTCAATGGAGAAGTTGTCCACTTTTATTCTCTCTCAGCCTCCAGCACAGCTGTATTCTGTGTTTAATTGTTCAGTGGACTAGAAACATTCTTCTCATGGTCAAATTTGGCCATTTACTATATATAGTTATGAAAACGTCAGACTTTCCTGAACTTAAATGATCTTATTTGTCTGAGTATCCATTAAGTAGGAATAGTTTTGTGCCTTGTGGACAGTTTGTCACAAGGTGAACTGATCAGGCTTTGTCTGTTTCACTACAGTATATAGTGTATTCAAGCTTTTGGCTGTTTTCCAGATTTCATGTTTTCTGAGACTTACACACAATCGGTTAGTTTAGCTTGGGGTTGTGGAACTTTATTCTATCAAAGCAGGAACACAAATCATTTCAGTTGTCTAAGCATTTTGTCTTGGTCTTCAACCACCTGATAAGCTTTTAAGCCTGTAGCCTCACCATCAGACACAATTTGGTGCATTGGAAGCTGGGAGAAGTGAAATGTAAGCCATCAGAGATCTCCGAAGATCACTTTGGGGAAACACTTACATATGCTTACATATAGGAATTTTAGATTTTAGGGAATATGTTATACTTCACGTCTGACATATCTTGAACTGTAATTGTATTGTTTTTTTTGTTGTTTTCTGTAAAAAGACAAAAGTATACCACATGCATTGTGAATATTAGAAAAGCATTAAACAAACCCATACTTAAGGCTATTGTTATCATCTGACTATTGTTAATCACTGTTAAATGTACTGTTGTGAGTCTCTCTCATAGAGCAGCACAAGTGCACATACATACAGTATTATACTTTACACAGCCCATCTCTACATCTGTTCCAGGTGTCAGGAAGCAAGATATCCTGTCAACAAGGTTTATTGTGATTATAGACTCAGCAAACATCACAGCACAGCATGAGCCTGTTGACACATCAATCCTCTGCAGGACCATAATATACAGCTTAGATGTTGTATTTGTGTTGGTTGTGTTTCTAGCATAGATGGAAAAAGACTTAAGTAGTGTTTTCAAAGCGCTTTAAACTGAGACTTGTGAACAGGAGCAAACTCTCTCATAAAGAATACAACATTTGTTTGGCATGTTGTACAGCAGGGTTAGTAAGAGTGACTAGTTGAGCCACTTTGCAAGATCATTTGATACTAATGTCTGAAGAACTCCTCTTTTTAATTTTATTATTAGGGCTTGAGCACCGAATGGTGCGAAGCCCTATTGTTTTTGCTCGGGAGTATTTTTATTAGGGCCCGAGCACCGAATGGTGCGAAGCCCTATTGTTTTTGCTTGGGAGTATTTAGGGCCTGAGCACCGAATGGTGCGAAGCCCTATTGTTTTTCCTCGGGAGTATTATTTATTTATTTATTTATTTTATTAGGGCCTGAGCACCGAATGGTGCGAAGCCCTATTGTTTTTCCTCGGGAGTATTATTAGGGCCTGAGCACCGAATGGTGCGAAGCCCTATTGTTTTTCCTCGGGAGTATTATTATTATTATTTTTTTTTTCCACACATTGGCCAATTGGGGTCCCTTAACATGCTCGAAAACTCTTGAAATTTGGCACACACATCAGAGTCGTGCGACGCCAGGCTCGGGCAAAGGCTGGAATACGGGCGTGGCAGGGAGGCTCTGTAGCGCCCCCTGTAATGCAAAAACAAACATTGGTGCACAGATCGGGCAATTATGTACGCACATGTACGAGAGTTGGTACACATATAGATCTCATCAACCCGAACAACTTTCGCGCTCTAAACTATGAGCTCCGCCCAACAGGAAGTCGGCCATTTTGGATTGTTTTACAAGTGCATGCGGTGAACTTTTAAATACTCCTCCTAGGGAATTCATGCGATTGACATCAAACGTGGTGAACATGATGCCGAGACATGGCACTTGCTAAATTGCGAAGGGATTTTTGATATCTCGAACGGTGCTGCCATGGCGAGGCGACAAATTTATGGCGAATTCAGAGAAACAGGAATCTAGTGTCTAATATCTAAAGCAAAAAATGTCTTATTGGGATGACACGCGGTGTGTATGTTCGGCCAAGGATTCCGATCGCATCGATGTGCTTATTGTGAATCTCGGACATAGCGCCACCAACAGGCGCCAGGAAGTGTGTCAGTCACAACAGTTGCATGTGGTGAACTTTTAAATACTCCTCCTAGGGAATTCATGCGATTGACACCAAAAGTGGTGAACATGATGCCAAGACATTGCACTTGCTAAATTGCGAAGGGATTTTTGATATCTCGAACGGTGCTGCCATGGCGGGGCGACAAAGTTATGGCGAATTCAGAGAAACAGAAAGTGTCTAATATCTAAAGCAAAAAATGTCTTATTGTGATGACACGCGGTGTGTATGTTCGGCCAAGGATTCCGATCGCATCGATGTGCTTATTGTGAGTCCCGGGTATAGCGCCACCAACAGGCCCCAGGAAGTGTGTCAGTCACAAAGGTGGATTTTTTCACAGTTGCATGCAATGAACTTTTAAATACTCCTCCTAGAGGATTCATGCGATTGACACCAAAAGTGGTGAACATGATGCCGAGACATTGCACTTGCTAAATTGCGAAGTGAGTTTCGATATCTCGAACGGTGCTGCCATGGCGAGGCGACAAAATTATGGCGAATTCAGAGAAACAGAAAGTGTCTAATATCTAAAGCAAAAAATGTCTTATTGTGATGACACGCGGTGTGTATGTTCGGCCAAGGATTCCGATCGCATCTATGTGCTTATTGTGAGTCCCAGGTATAGCGCCACCAACAGGCCCCAGGAAGTGTGTCAGTCACAAAGGTGGATTTTTTGTCAGCTTCATGCAGTAAACTTTTAAATACTCCTCCTAGGGGATTCATGCAATTGAGACCAGACTTGGCCAACATGGTGCAGAGATATTGCAGATGCGAAATTGCGAACGGATTTTTGATATCTCAAACACTGTTCTCATGGTAACGTGTCAAACTTTACTTTCTTTTTCAGGCATATTTAAGTCTTTTGGCGTGCTTAGATTAACTTGAAATTTGACACATACATCACATTTGTCGGCTGTTAAGTGTGGACAAAAAGGTCAGACAAAGGTGTGTCTCTTAAGTGGCTCACTAGCGCCCCCGTTTGTCTAAAATGTGGGGTTTCATTTACCTACAGTCCCCAAATGGGTCAGTAACAACATAAAATAGTCCACTGATATTTACCCACTTGATGCACTTGCCCACCGTGCATTGTTTTCTGGAAGGCACCGTATAGCGATGAACAAACGTGCGAAGGCCCGTCATCGCTGCTTGCAGCTATATTTATTTTTTTTAGGGCCTGAGCACCGAATGGTGCGAAGCCCTATTGTTTTTCCTCGGGAGTATTTTTTTTTTTTTTTTTTTTTTTTTTCCCACACATTGGCCAATTGGGGTCCCTTAACATGCTCGAAAACTCTTGAAATTTGGCACACACGTCAGAGTCGCGCGACACTAGGATTGGACAAAGGTTGGAATACGGGCGTGGCAGGGGGGCTCTGTAGCGCCCCCTGTAATGCAAAAACAAACATTGGTGCACAGATCGGGCAATTATGTACGCACATGTACGAGAGTTGGTACGCATATAGATCTCATCGACCCGAACAACTTTCGCGCTCTAAACTATGAGCTCCGCCCAACAGGAAGTCGGCCATTTTGGATTGTTTTATAAGTGCATGCGGTGAACTTTTAAATACTCCTCCTAGGGAATTCATGCGATTGACATCAAACGTTGTGAACATGATGCCAAGACATTGCACTTGCTAAATTGCGAAGGGATTTTTGATATCTCGAACGGTGCTGCCATGGCGAGGCGACAAAGTTATGGCGAATTCAGAGAAACAGGAAGTGTCTAATATCTAAAGCAAAAAATGTCTTATTGGGATGACACGCGGTGAGTATGTTCGGCCAAGGATTACGATCGCATCGATGTGCTTATTGTGAATCTCGGACATAGCGCCACCAACAGGCGCCAGGAAGTGTGTCAGTCACAACAGTTGCATGTGGTGAACTTTTAAATACTCCTCCTAGGGAATTCATGCGATTGACACCAAAAGTGGTGAACATGATGCCAAGACATTGCACTTGCTAAATTGCGAAGGGATTTTTGATATCTCGAACGGTGCTGCCATGGCGAGGCGACAAAGTTATGGCGAATTCAGAGAAACAGAAAGTGTCTAATATCTAAAGCAAAAAATGTCTTATTGTGATGACACGCGGTGTGTATGTTCGGCCAAGGATTCCGATCGCATCGATGTGCTTATTGTGAGTCCCGGGTATAGCGCCACCAACAGGCCCCAGGAAGTGTGTCAGTCACAAAGGTGGATTTTTTCACAGTTGCATGCAATGAACTTTTAAATACTCCTCCTAGAGGATTCATGCGATTGACACCAAAAGTGGTGAACATGATGCCGAGACATTGCACTTGCTAAATTGCGAAGTGAGTTTCGATATCTCGAACGGTGCTGCCATGGCGAGGCGACAAAATTATGGCGAATTCAGAGAAACAGAAAGTGTCTAATATCTAAAGCAAAAAATGTCTTATTGTGATGACACGCGGTGTGTATGTTCGGCCAAGGATTCCGATCGCATCTATGTGCTTATTGTGAGTCCCAGGTATAGCGCCACCAACAGGCCCCAGGAAGTGTGTCAGTCACAAAGGTGGATTTTTTGTCAGCTTCATGCGGTAAACTTTTAAATACTCGTCCTAGGGGATTCATGCAATTGAGACCAGACTTGACCACCATGACGCAGAGATATTGCAGATGCGAAATTGCGAACGGATTTTTGATATCTCAAACACTGTTGCCATGGCATCGTGTCAAAGTTTACTTTTATTTCAGGCATATTTAAGGCTTTTGGCGTGCTTGTATTAACTTGAAATTTGACACATACATCACATTTGTCGGCTGTTAAGTGTGGACAAAAAGGTCAGACAAAGGTGTGTCTCTTAAGTGGCTCACTAGCGCCCCCATTTCTCTATAATGTGGGGTTTCATTTACCTACAGTCCCCAAATGGGTCAGTAACAACATAAAATAGTCCACTGATATTTACCCACTTGATGCACTTGCCCACCGTGCATTGTTTTCTGGAAGGCACCGTATAGCGATGAACAAATGTGCGAAGGCCCGTCATCGCTGCTTGCAGCTATATTTAGGGCCTGAGCACCGAATGGTGCGAAGCCCTATTGTTTTTCCTCGGGAGTATTATTTTTTTTTTTTTTTTTTTTTTTTTTTTTTTTTTTTTTTTTTTTTTTTACCACACATTGGCCAATTGGGGTCCCTTAACATGCTCGAAAACTCTTGAAATTTGGCACACACGTCAGAGTCGCGCGACACTAGGATTGGACAAAGGTTGGAATACGGGCGTGGCAGGGGGGCTCTGTAGCGCCCCCTGTAATGCAAAAACAAACATTGGTGCACAGATCGGGCAATTATGTACGCACATGTACGAGAGTTGGTACGCATATAGATCTCATCGACCCGAACAACTTTCGCGCTCTAAACTATGAGCTCCGCCCAACAGGAAGTCGGCCATTTTGGATTGTTTTATAAGTGCATGCGGTGAACTTTTAAATACTCCTCCTAGGGAATTCATGCGATTGACATCAAACGTTGTGAACATGATGCCAAGACATTGCACTTGCTAAATTGCGAAGGGATTTTTGATATCTCGAACGGTGCTGCCATGGCGAGGCGACAAAGTTATGGCGAATTCAGAGAAACAGGAAGTGTCTAATATCTAAAGCAAAAAATGTCTTATTGGGATGACACGCGGTGTGTATGTTCGGCCAAGGATTCCGATCGCATCGATGTGCCTATTGTGAATCTCGGACATAGCGCCACCAACAGGCGCCAGGAAGTGTGTCAGTCACAACAGTTGCATGTGGTGAACTTTTAAATACTCCTCCTAGGGAATTCATGCGATTGACACCAAAAGTGGTGAACATGATGCCAAGACATTGCACTTGCTAAATTGCGAAGGGATTTTTGATATCTCGAACGGTGCTGCCATGGCGAGGCGACAAAGTTATGGCGAATTCAGAGAAACAGAAAGTGTCTAATATCTAAAGCAAAAAATGTCTTATTGTGATGACACGCGGTGTGTATGTTCGGCCAAGGATTCCGATCGCATCGATGTGCTTATTGTGAGTCCCGGGTATAGCGCCACCAACAGGCCCCAGGAAGTGTGTCAGTCACAAAGGTGGATTTTTTCACAGTTGCATGCAATGAACTTTTAAATACTCCTCCTAGAGGATTCATGCGATTGACACCAAAAGTGGTGAACATGATGCCGAGACATTGCACTTGCTAAATTGCGAAGTGAGTTTCGATATCTCGAACGGTGCTGCCATGGCGAGGCGACAAAATTATGGCGAATTCAGAGAAACAGAAAGTGTCTAATATCTAAAGCAAAAAATGTCTTATTGGGATGACACGCGGTGTGTATGTTCGGCCAAGGATTCCGATCGCATCGATGTGCCTATTGTGAATCTCGGACATAGCGCCACCAACAGGCGCCAGGAAGTGTGTCAGTCACAACAGTTGCATGTGGTGAACTTTTAAATACTCCTCCTAGGGAATTCATGCGATTGACACCAAAAGTGGTGAACATGATGCCAAGACATTGCACTTGCTAAATTGCGAAGGGATTTTTGATATCTCGAACGGTGCTGCCATGGCGAGGCGACAAAGTTATGGCGAATTCAGAGAAACAGAAAGTGTCTAATATCTAAAGCAAAAAATGTCTTATTGTGATGACACGCGGTGTGTATGTTCGGCCAAGGATTCCGATCGCATCGATGTGCTTATTGTGAGTCCCGGGTATAGCGCCACCAACAGGCCCCAGGAAGTGTGTCAGTCACAAAGGTGGATTTTTTGTCAGCTTCATGCGGTAAACTTTTAAATACTCCTCCTAGGGGATTCATGCAATTGAGACCAGACTTGGCCACCATGACGCAGAGATATTGCAGATGCGAAATTGCGAACGGATTTTTGATATCTCAAACACTGTTGCCATGGCATCGTGTCAAAGTTTACTTTTATTTCAGGCATATTTAAGGCTTTTGGCGTGCTTGTATTAACTTGAAATTTGACACATACATCACATTTGTCGGCTGTTAAGTGTGGACAAAAAGGTCAGACAAAGGTGTGTCTCTTAAGTGGCTCACTAGCGCCCCCATTTCTCTATAATGTGGGGTTTCATTTACCTACAGTCCCCAAATGGGTCAGTAACAACATAAAATAGTCCACTGATATTTACCCACTTGATGCACTTGCCCACCGTGCATTGTTTTCTGGAAGGCACCGTATAGCGATGAACAAATGTGCGAAGGCCCGTCATCGCTGCTTGCAGCTATATTTATTATTTTTTTTTTCCACACATTGGCCAATTGGGGTCCCTTAACATGCTCGAAAACTCTTGAAATTTGGCACACACATCAGAGTCGTGCGACGCCAGGCTCGGGCAAAGGCTGGAATACGGGCGTGGCAGGGGGGCTCTGTAGCGCCCCCTGTAATGCAAAAACAAACATTGGTGCACAGATCGGGCAATTATGTACGCACATGTACGAGAGTTGGTACACATATAGATCTCATCAACCCGAACAACTTTCGCGCTCTAAACTATGAGCTCCGCCCAACAGGAAGTCGGCCATTTTGGATTGTTTTACAAGTGCATGCGGTGAACTTTTAAATACTCCTCCTAGGGAATTCATGCGATTGACATCAAACGTGGTGAACATGATGCCGAGACATGGCACTTGCTAAATTGCGAAGGGATTTTTGATATCTCGAACGGTGCTGCCATGGCGAGGCGACAAATTTATGGCGAATTCAGAGAAACAGGAATCTAGTGTCTAATATCTAAAGCAAAAAATGTCTTATTGTGATGACATGTGGTGTGTATGTTCGGCCAAGGATTCCGATCGCATCGATGTGCCTATTGTGAATCTTGGACATAGCGCCACCAACAGGCCCCAGGAAGTGTGTCAGTCACAAAGGTGGATTTTTTCACAGCTGCATGCCGTAAACTTTTAAATACTCCTCCTAGGGGATTCATGCAATTGAGACCAGACTTGGCCACCATGACGCAGAGATATTGCAGATGCGCAATTGCGAACGGATTTTTGATATCTCAAACACTGTTGCCATGGCATCGTGTCAAAGTTTACTTTTATTTCAGGCATAAGGCTTTTGGTGTGCTTAGATTAACTTGAAATTTACATCACATTTGTTGGCTGTTAAGTGTGGACAAAAAGGTCAGACAAAGGTGTGTCTCTTAAGTGGCTCACTAGTACCCCCGTTTGTCTAAAATGTGGGGTTTAATTTACCTACAGTCCCCAAGTGGGTCAGTAACAACATAAAATAGTCCACTGATATTTACCCACTTGATGCACTTGCCCACCATGCATTGTTTTCTGGGAGGCACAGTATAGCGATAAAAAAACTTGCGAAGGCCCGCCATCGCTGCTTGCAGCTATATTTATTTATTATTATTGCCAACAAAAAACGTATTCACGTATGGCAGTGTCTTGCTGCCCTATAGTGCAGATTAAATATTGTTTATTTAATGTTCTGGAGATTGTTATTTCCACTTATCGCTTATGGTATAATAGCTCTAAACATTTCCTGCCCAGCCACTCTTTGTTCTTGTTTGAAGATAACAAGACAAAATTGCAGCTTATGATACAGTTTAACCACAAAATGCAAACTCCTCTGTCCTGAAGACCTTCCTTAATCGAGGAGATTTCTGGCGAATTTTTGCAATCACATCATCTATAAAACACAATGCAACAATTTTCTGTTGTCAAATTATTATTGCTTTTATTGAATGGCTTTTTGAAAAATGATCTCTGTAAGTCTGTTATCATCTGACTCATGGAACCTACATACTGTAGGCCTCTTCTAGAATAGGAACTAGTTCAGCATGAAGTGATTTGTCACATAGAAAGAACAAGAAAACTGAACAAAATAAGACATTACTAATAACATTACATCTGGCCATTTTATTATCAAACTTATATGTAGGAAAAATATTTCATGGCAGAAACAATATCCTTATTATCATGTAAAGAAAGTATAACAGAATTGACATGGGCCTATCCAGTTAAAATTAATTATTAATTTTAGTACATTTTATTTTGTTTACATCCTTTAAACTTTATTTTTCTACATTCCTTCTACCATTCTTGCACAGTTTTGTCCCAAACTAACTGTCCATGTGGCTCCTTGACTCCTTCTGGCAACAATGCCAGGTACACTGGAGTTTCCGCTCCTTCCTCTGTACTCTTGGTGGCATTTGAACCGGCCATATCTGTTCTAACCCAGCCTGGGCAACAGGCATTGAGAAGGATGCCATCACTGGGTCTAGTTTCATTAAGAACCCGTGCCTGGATCCTTGAAAGAACAGTCACTCCAATCTGAAAGAGTCACAGCATATAATTACTTTTAACCCTGGTCTGCTGCATTAACTGTTTGATATACAGTAGTACAGCATCAAACTAACGAAGGGAGCTTTCACATTAGTCTATTTGTCTCAATCAAAGCACATGCTTTTGGTTTGTATGCACACCACACATAATCTCTATATTATTAAACAAACCAAAGTGCAAAGTTGAGGGGCGTGTATGGCTTGAAAACAGTCATAAAACAAATCACATTGTAATATTATACAGCTGTTTTTAGCCTAATCTACTAAAGCAAACACGACCTTGCAGACTATTAACATTACATTAACATTACTGAAGACACTACAGATCTATTATTGAATAGTTACTCTAAAGCGAATACAAAAATCAAATGACATTCTTACCTTGTGCAGCTTTTACTTTTCGCATTACACTATACCATAATTGTTTACATAATTATTAGAATTTCTTTCTTTATTTTATTTATTACAGTTTGATGATAATATCAAATGGGTCACACTGTCAAACAAATTTCTGCCTGTGAACAGTACCTTGGTGGTACCATAAGCAGTGTCCGGCCAGCCCTGAGCCTCATGAGCTCCAATCTGTGCAGCAGTAACAAAGTCCCCCATCAGTGAGCAAAGCTCCTCCTCAGACAGGTCTGTTCTTCTCAACCTGACACAAACAGAATATCATCACAATTTGTTTTAACTGAAAGGCATACATTTAGTGGCAGAAAAAAAAAGAAAACTTTTTATATATCATCAAAAGGGACATCATCGACCCAAAAAGTTATCAAACCATGTTCAGACTTTGAACATTTAATTTTCTTTGGTTTAATTATTTCTTCAAAATCTTTTATTTACAGTTATAAATAAAAATAACAACAACAGGATTATAAAAAAGATAATAAGATACAATAGAATAAGTACATGAGGAAGTAACAAGGTAAAAAACAAAAACAAAGAGTTACTGATGAGTGATGTTATTAGGCTACATACTTTGCCTGAAGTTCTGGGCTACATTTATCCAGAGACCGCTTGCTGACAAAACTGGACACATTGACCACACGAGCATTAGGCCTGAGCAGTGGGAACAGAGCACGACACACCCACAGTGTCCCCCAAAAGTTGGTGCGCATGGTGACTTCAGCCTGTTCCCCAAACGGCTCAGTGGCGTTCGCTAATAAACAGACAACACGCCATGTATTCACTATTGTACTCGTGCATTCTTAGTAAATTCTCCGAAGCATTTAACGTGCACTAGCTAAACGTGTTAATCTACCTTTGTAAGCGATTCCCGCGTTGTTGATGAGCACGTCCAGGCCTCCGTATTTATCCTTCAGAAACTTTCCAAGCGCCAGGCAACTGCTTTGGTCGCAGATATTGAGTTTATGGAAGACGACATTTTGGAAACCCTCAGCTTTCACCAGCTCGAGCGCCTCCTTTCCCAGCGCCTCATTGCGAGCGGTCAGGAGAACATCACCGCTGTACCCTGCCTTACAAAGTCCCTTCACTATGGCCAGTCCGATGCCTTTGTTGGCTCCCGTGACTACAGCGACCTTTGTAGACATATTCCGTACCTGTGCAATTCACTAACTATACTATAACTATAGAGTGTACTTTGAGTCGACCGTACGTCTTCTAGGAATGACTCGGTTCTTTGAATGACTCGGTTCATATATGTTGAGAGCCGACTCACATACATTGGCGTTAGAAAATTTGTAAACTCTTTACAGTTTTCTGTATTTCTGCATAGATTTGACCTGAAATGTGATCAGATCTTTATCTAAGTTCTACAACTACATAACAAACAGTATACGTATCACATTTATTTATTTATGAAATTTGGCCAACATTTAATAACTTTTCTTTTTTAAATAAAATTGTTACTCCACAATTGACTCCACTTGATCAGCAAATAACCACTTCAACCACTTTTTTTTTTTAACTTTGTTGTCATTTGCTGATGAGTACCACACATGCTACATTCTAAGACCACCAAGCTCAACTCAAAGAAAAACTATATTACATTGTGTGTTTTTGCAACAGCAAATTGGTTCAAATATTGTACAGAGTAGGATCCAATGCACTGCTGATTGTTGATGCAATTATCAGTATCCTATAAATTAGATATTTTTTTTAAATCACACACAGGCAATTTTGTTGTATATTCTGTATATTATATAATAAAGTAGTTTATTCTGATGACTAAAACAGCTCCTCCCCCTGGTGGACGGTCCGTGTACTTTTTGGCATAATTTTCTCTAGTTTAATATAATTTTTTCTAGTTTGGTATAATATTCTCTAGTTTTCCGAGACAACAAAAGAGTGTCAGTCAGTGACGAGGACATTTCTAGAGCAGATATTTTCTAATATTTCTTGCGGAAAACTCTCTTGCTTTTCCATATTCTCGTGACACTTCCTTGTTTTGAACTCTAAAATTGTTTGAGTCAATGTTCCAAAGCTATGAATTTCCATTACCAATTGGAGCGATGTTAGCTGCAGTAGCTTGCCGGTGGAGATCCCGGTTTTTGTACTAATTAATTAACACATTTTTTTTAATCAAATCAAATAAGTGTCTGTTTTTCTTTTTCAGTGTAATTTTTTATAACATCAAATAGCAAAACATACACAGACCTAAAAGCTTGCAGACATATACAATATGTAAATAAAAAAAACAGATCAAGTCAAGTTAGAAACAAACAGTATCAACTAGGACTAGGTAAAAGCAAAAAACAAGCAATCCAGAAACAAGATTACTCTATGGGCATTCTCATATTCAGTGTGTTTACTATTTCTCTACTGAAGTCCCAGAAGACTGTGCTAGAATGCATTTCATGGATGTCCTCTGGGATGATATAAATTAGAATGTCGTGGGAAAAGTTCATTTATTTCAGTAATTCAACTCAAATAGTGAAACTCGTGTATTATATAAATTCAGTACACACAGACTGAAGTAGTTTAAGTCTTTGGTTCTTTTAATTGTGATGATTTTGGCTCACATTTAACAAAAACCCACCAATTCAGAAATTAGAATATGGTGACATGCCAATCAGCTAATCAACTCAAAACACCTGCAAAGGTTTCCTGAGCCATCAAAATGGTCTCTCAATTTGGTTCACTAGGCTACACAGTCGTGGGGAAGACTGCTGATCTGACAGTTGTCCAGAAGACAATCAGTGACAAACAAACAGCCACAAACATTCATTGCCAAAGAAGCTGGCTGTTCACAGAGTGCTGTATCCAAGCATGCTAACAGAAAGTTAAGCGGAAGGAAAAAGTGTGGAAGAAAAAAGATGCACATCCAACCGAGAGAACTGCAGCCTTGAGAGGCTTGTCAAGCAAAATCGATTCAAGAATATGGGTGAACTTCACAAAGAATGGACTGAGGCTGTTGTCAAGGCATCAAGAGCCACCACACACAGACGTGTCAAGGAATTTGGCTACAGTTGTCCTATCCCTCTTGTTAAGCCACTATTGAACACAGACATCAGAGGTATCTTAGCTGGGCTAAGGAGAAGAAGAACTGGACTGCTGCCCAGTTGTCCAAAGTCCTCTTTTCAGAGGGTTTTGTAATTCATTTGGAAACCAAAGTCCTAGAGTCTGGAGGAAAGGTGGAGAAGCTCATATCCCAAGTTGCTTAAAATCCAGTTTAAAGTTTACACAGTCTGTCATGGTTTGGGGTGCAGTGTCATTTGCTGGTGTTGGTCCACTGTGTTTTTCAAAACCCAAAGTCACTGCACCCATTTACCAAGAAATTTTAGAGCACTTAATGCTTTTTTCTGCTGACCAACATTTTAAAGATGCTGACTTTTCAAAATTCAAAAATGCTGACATTTTCCAGCAGAATTTGGCACCTACCCACACTGCCAAAAGCACCAACAGTTGGACCATGGTGTTGGTGTGTTTGACTGGCCAGCAAACTCACCAGACCTGAACCCCATAGAGAATCTGAGAGATCATCTCATCTTACAGACCTACTTTGTCAATCCTGAGGTTCTACCTCTTGGCTTGGTGGTCACTCTGTCAGGGATTGATCTGCATGGTCAGCCAGTGACTCATGGGATTGCTTTGGATGGGGCCACCCAGAGACTGTCATGCCTTCTTTGAACCATTGTCGCGTCAGTCACCTGTATGGTCTTGTCTTTATCAGCAATCATTTGAAAAGTTTAGCAGGAAGGAATTAGTGTTGGGTCCATGGTGAACTTCGTGCTGACCCATTAGTTCCTCAGGAGCTCTCGGTTTCACTATTATAAACTGTTGCAGAAATGACATTTTCATTTCATTATTTAATGTCCAGTTTCACTCAAATGAGCATAGGGTCAAGTCAAGTTAAACCAAGCCAAGAAGCTTTTATTGTCATTTCAACCATATATTCAATTCAATTCAATTTATTTGTATAGCACTTTTAACGATTTTCCATTGTCTCAAAGCAGCTTTACAGAAGCATGGAAACAGAAGAGAGAGATAAATAAATAAATAAATATATTATTATTAATATTAATAATAATAATAATAATAATAATAATAAGAAGAATAAGAAGAAGAAGAAGAAGAAGAAGAAGAAGAAGAAAAAATAAAAATAAGTGAATATATAAAATTAAAGTTTAAAATTTATTTAAAAAAGATTAACTTCACTATATATCTATCCCTATCCCTAATGAGCAAGCCGGAGGTGACGGAAGGAAAAACTGCCCTGAGATGATAAGAGGAAGAAACCTTGAGAGGAACCAGGCTCAGAAGGGAACCCATCCTCATTTGGGTGACACTCTACAGTAAATAGTGTAAATGTAATTAATTTCATTTCTACAACTGTTTATAAGAGTGTAACTAAGAGCTCCTGAGGAACTAATGGGTCATTGTAAACTCTTGAGTTCAGCACAGACCTGATTGCTAATAAAGACCAGACCATACAGCTGACTGACACAACATTGGTTCAAAAGAAGGCATGACTGTCTCCGGGCGGCTTCATTCACAACAATCCCATGAGACACTGGCTGACCATCCAGATCAATAACTGGCAAGCTGACAATCGGGCGATGAGACTCTAGCCAGCGATAGAACATCAGGATTGACGAAGTCGCTCCGTAAGAAGAAACGTTCAGGCTAGGAACTAGGAACACTGCGAGCTCCGGAGTGGCATACAGTATATAGCTCGACAGAGAGAGAGGAAAAAATGTAATATATAGCTGACGCAGTACATAGTGAAATGAGATGTTTCTCCAGGATAATGGTTTCCTTCTGAGTATGGTTCCTCTCAAGGTCTCTTCCTTAAGCCCTTCAGAGGGTGGTGAAAACCGCCCAACAAATCATTGGTATTGAACTACCCACCTTGGAGAACATTTTCAAAAAACGCTGGCAGACGCTATCGTTGTCTCAGAGCCAGAACAAATAGACTGAAAAATAGCTTATTTCCCGTGGCTGTTTCTGCACTGAACAGCTGATATGGTGTTAACAACCACCACTGCACTGTCACTTTTCTTCTGTGTTTTGCACTGTTTGGCACCACTTTAAAACCATGCATCCTTGCTCCACCCAAAAACTATCATTACACTTCTGTATGTCCATCCATATTTATTCTGTTTATTCTGTGTGTGTGTGTGTATGTATATATATATATATATATATATATATATATATATATATATATATATATATATATTTCATAATGACATTCCTTTTGTACAGCTATATCTGTCATACCACTTCATACTGTATCATACTTATATAGAAACCACACTATATATACCCTTATTCAGTTATATGTACATATTACTACACCTTCTGTATAACCTCATACCCTTATTTATTACACTGCCACTTAAGCTAATCTATGCACTTCTGGTTAGATGTTAACTGCATTTCATTGGCTCTGTACACGTTCCTTGCACAATGACAATAAAGTTGAATCTAATCTAATCTAATCTAATCTAATCTTATATCATCTCAGGGAGTTTTTCCTTGCCACCTTTGCCTCCAGCTTGCTCATTAGGATAGATGTTAAAGATACATATTATTTTAAACCTTTAGTATTTTATTTATTTATTTATTTATTTATTTAAATTCTTTCTCTATACTTCTGTACATTTTATATTCTTTTGCTGACAGGTCTGATTATTTTCATGATTCTCTGCCACGAGAATCCCTTCAGGGGTAGACAGGGCAGCCTCCAACACTCAAGAACTCACTCCTAGGGCTACTGGGGTGGCCTCAAATGCACAAGAGCTCCTAGCCGTGTTTGAAGATGAAAATGACAGGACAACCTTCATCACAGAGCTCTCTCCAGAGGCTGACAGGGCGGCTTCCAAATGCAGCGCTCCAAGCACCATTTCATGATGAGTCTCCAGCACAGCGCTCCCTCTAGAGGCTGACATGGCTGCCTCTCTGTCAGATCAGCAAGTGGAGGACCAAGTCCATATTAAATGTTTTTAAATGGCATGTTTAGGGAAAAGTAAAGAAGTCACAGTCAGGTGTGCACAAAACATCTGCTATATGGTGTAGTTCTGTGTGGTCCAAACATGAACACTGCAATTTTACTAACATTTGCTACTCACAAGCTTCTCTTTTTATTGTAATGTTGATACTAAACACAACTACAAATGAATACAGGTATAAAGAGATGATAGATGGCAAGTAAAATAATGTCTTAAAAAGATGTTGGGCCACTAAAAGGCACCAGAAAAATATGACTTGAATTTGGTCAACCTAAACATCTACATAAACATCTACAGTGCCCTGTACATGAGTTAATTGTCAAACAAAAAAGAAGGAAGGAACACAAAGAACAGCTAAATATGTGAAAGGAAATAAATGACAATTTAAACAAATCTATTCTACAAGAGCTCAGTTAAACCAAAAGGTTTAAGAAAAATGCATCTGAAGTATTCCACAGGCAATAACATGCAAAAATGTTAAAACTGGCCTAAAAGGTTAATATTAAAAGTGTCTCTTAGAAGCAACGCATTTGCAAGTTAATTAAAGTCATTTTTACTTGGATATCCATAAACAGTAGAGGAAACATAATTGGTCCTCAATGACCATAATGAAAAAATAAGATACAAAACAGAGGTAAGGACAGACTGTGTACTTTTTCACCCTATCTTAATTTCTTAAGGCAGCAACTTTTTTAACAAAGAAAAAATTCCGAATATGTTTCTTTATAACCTGACCACTCATGCCATAGATAACTGGATTTAACAGAGGAGGAAATATCATAAAATATAAAGACATGAAATTTCGGAAATCGTAAGACAAATACCTTGAATTTAGCCGACTTTGTACTATTTCAAAAAATACTCCAACAAAATAATTCAAAACAGTAAGAAGATGAGGCGTACATGTTTGGAGGGCTTTGGTTTGGCATTCCTTAGAAGAATAGATGCAGACACGCAAAATCAATGCATAAGAGAATAAAATTATTAGAACCTGTGGAATCATGTAAACAGCCATTAGACCAAGTCCAATTAGGCTGTGGGTAGTGATGTCTGTGCAAGATAGTTTTATGAGTTCAAAATTTACACAGTGTGTCTTATCTATAATTTCTCTGCAAAAGTTTAAGCGTATCGTGAATGACTCATATATCAGAAAAGTAACTAATGGATAAGACCATACAAAAAATATAAATGCCTGCAACTTTTTTGTCGACATCATATAATGATAGTGAAGTGGGTAACAAATAGCAACATAACGATCATAGCTCATTAAGGCCAATATAGTTAGTTCAATGATATTATAAGTGTGTAAACAGTAGATTTGTATGAAACAATTTGTTAAAGATATCTTATGCTCCTCAATAGTAAGATTAAATAACAGATGAGGAATCAAGCTTGTGCTGCCATAGATGCCATTACATGACAGATTGCATACAAAGATATACATTGGATTATGCAGTGTTCTTTCGAAATAGATCACAGCAATGAGAAGTGAGTTTAGGATAACAATTGTAGCATAGAGTAGGAGAAAAATAAAAAAAAAGAAATGCTTCTGTTGGTCCATTACAAAGTAGCCATCCAGAGTGAATGTGGTAAAAGTTGATCGATTTTCCATAGTGTTTTCACCTTTGCTACAGAAGGAAGAAAAATTATTAATTATAATGCAGATATTTAAAAAAAAATACTTGATATCATCTTTTTGAATATTGTCACATCTAAAGCATGATGTTGTTGTAGTATATAAAGATGCTGTATAATATAAATGTTCATGCCAGTGTACCTCAGATAAGACTCTTGTTAAACGTTATAGTTCTTCCAAGACACCACAAAATAACATATTAATTGTTAAATTGCTATAGTGGCTATAATGAAGCACAAGAGTACTTTGGTAGATTTTATAGATAAGAGAAAAATCTCTTATCAAAATTAGAATCAAAAGTACTGACTTTTAATTTAATTCTCCCACCAAATACTAGCATGTCTAATTTTGGTTTAGAAATTTGTAAATGAAAGTTAATATGTAAGACAATTATTTTTAATAATTCCATTATCAAATTCATTATCAAATTATCCATTATCAAAAGTTCAGTTCAACTGTATTATGCATCTATTGTTACTTTTCATTTATGATCATGGAAATATATAACCTTCACTATAAGCAGTTGTCTCACCTTTTTGGAGAAATGCAGAGAAGGAAAATATTCTAATGAAATGATTTGCTTGGGACACCTGAGATAGGCACAGGCTCCCCGTGACCCGAGGTAGTTTGGATAAGCGGTAGAAGATGAATGAATGAATGATTTGCTTGGCTGACAAGCTTATTTTTATGGCTCAAAAAAATGGGATGGTCTACAATATTACCATCTCTTGTGGCCTGTTAAATGTCTCTTAGCATTTCCATCATGTCATCTTGTGAAAATAAACAAACAAAAATGACAGTTAGTTATAAGTTGTTAAAGATTGTAAACTCAGCAGAGGGTAGCAAGGTTGGATAAAACTGAGAGGGGAAGAGGCAAGACACAATCAACAAACAAATTACATGTTCATTTATATATAGAGATCACATAATTACATACATATAAAAAGACAAAACATTCAACTGCTGAGAACCGCATGTCATGCTACACTTGGACACTACTGTTTTTGGTAATTACATCTACAGTTATGCACATATACAGTAGATTTGCACATATACAATAGATATGAACGAAACTTAATTAATTAATTCCTATTGAAAAACAAGTGAATAACATAATGTATTTTAAACTGGGCTTTTTTATGGCTCTGTACATTTTTCCATTTAAAGGTTATTTAATAATGTTCAGAGCTTTATAAAGTAAAAAAATAAATAAAATATATTGTGTTGACATTCTTCTGTTCACAAGTCCAGCTACTGTGTTATCTTTTGGACACTGACACAGAATCATTCAATAGAGAAGTGTAATGTATGTGTGAGTTTTTCATATTGATTATGGGAGTACTGCAAACATCATCTGGCACAGCTGGAGTTATATTGGCAGAACTCAAAAATAATAGTTTTAATCATACAGTAGCACTTGACCCTAAACAGAAAACCCTGTATGTGCAGTGCAATACAGAGATAGTAGCAGCTGGTGTTTTTGCACATAAAGGTATGTATATATCATTCTGTGTTCCTTTAAATTAATTTAATTATACCATTTATTTCAGTAAATGTGGGTCTGGCCTTCTATTTAATTCTTTGTCTTGTTTCATAAAATATAAACATTGCTTTTTCATAATTAAGTCAATAAATTGGTACTGTCTGCCAAGGGCTACAAAGCAACAAATCTGCAAACAATCTAGCTAAATTTCACTGAATGTTATGTTATGTCACCTTTTGCAATTGTGCTGGCACAGCTAAAAACTGTTGTACTGATTAAAGTGGACTTCTTTAGGTTAGTTTAGTACTTGGAGCATCTGGAATTGTGAGTTTGTTTACAGGCTCAAAATGGTCTAAGATCTTTCTTTCTTTTAATGTTAAAAACATATCTTACCATTATGTTAACTACCCCTTCATAGAACAATGCAAACTGATTATAAACGAAACAGAAAAAAGGGTGATGCCCTGTGCACATTTAGAAAACAAGGAAATTTCCAAATGATCCCAAACTGTTGAACAGTAGTGCAGGTGTTGACAGATAACTAGCTAGATCTATCAATAAATTAAAAAAACAATTTAAATATGTGGGACCCAAAATGTTAGTAGTCTATTTAATATATCCTCCCATTATAACACAGAGTACAGTATATGTATGTGTGTCAGGCCCCCGGATCCGGTGGAAAGGAGACAGACCCGTCGGCAGGATAGCTTCAAATGATAGGGGTTTAATACACAAGGGGAACAAACAGACATCCACACGACACGGGGAACTAACGTAACTTAATCTAACTTAAATACACTAATGAATCCGCGCTGCCATCGGCAACGCGGCTCACATAAATACACACACACACACAGTCAATCACAGGATGGGAAACAGGTGAGGAGACAGGGAGGAGCGGACGAAGGCGTGGCAGACACGTGACAATAATAAAAACATTCGCACGTGTCCAAAGGTCCGCGCTGATCCCTGACAATGTGCCATAGAATCACACTGAAGTTGTCAATGAAATTCTAACAGAGGTGCTTCTACTAGTTAAAAATAATATTTTCATGCAGACTGTACTATCCACTCGAAAGAGATTATGTTAAATAAGTGAACAGTGACAAATTGCAGTGAGATGATGTTAAAATTTAAATAGCTAAAATATAATAGAGACACATTATAAAGCTGCATAGTCAATGCACTTTTGTCCACCCCAGATACACAGCTTCCCCAAATGATGATTGGAATACCTCTCAAAGGGGTATAACAAGCAGTCTTTGAAGCAATAATGAACATGACTGACATTTCAGCATATTGCTACAGAGAGATTAGCGCTACAGCAGTGGTTGGTTAAGTAACCTAATCCGTATCTGTTTTACACAACTTGTTTGACGTTATTATATCTGTAAAAATAGAAATCATTTGTATAAAGTTATATTTGATTACTTGTGTTATTTATTTAGTTATTTTTGTTAATTAATGGTCTAGCTATCTCCTTCAGTGAAATTTAGCTAGCTATGTGATGACAGACCATACTAATGTTGTCTGCTTGAATTTGGAAGTTTTTTCCTGCTCTTACTTGGATCTATGGATGCAGAGACATCTTAAAGCCTACTAGCCACCACTGGTAGTTATATATCTGAGGAGGCCTTGATAGTATAGCATATTCAAACTCAGGTCTCCAAATAAGAGATAATTGCATGATTTCCATCATGGCAACTCATAAGGGCTTTTTAACAAAGTGTAAGGGTGCTCACTGGTAGTCTGGGGAAATTATCTGGGGTGGCCCTGACACTCTCATACCATTTACCCCAGTATCATTCAGTAAGCTTTTGGAATGATTTTATGCCTTTTCCAAGATTTTTCCAAGTTTGTTTACTGAGGGTTACAGAAAGTTTGGGGTCATGGGGCCTTAAACATATAGGCAAAAAATAATAACTATGACATGACAAATTCTTTTACTTTAGGTTTACCTGAACTTAATGTGTCACATCTGCATAATTTTATTTATCAATAGAATACCGCTTTAGATCACTTACAGTAAGTGTCATAGAAAAAATGTATCACCATAAAAATGGCTGACCTTCAATATGCAGATAATATTGCTGTTGTTGTTGATTACATGCAGTTCAAACAGTGTTGCAATATCAGTGATTCTCAAAGGTGGTGATTATATTCTGAAGCCATCCTCTAGCCTTTTGCTCCTGTCCACTGAGGGCTCAATTTGCTCTCTTGGTGCTCATAGACCATCAGTGGTTACTTTAAATTGCCTCCTTGGGAATGGGGAATCTGGCCAAGTAATCACAGCTGATAAACATGTTTATCAACTTACTTATTTGTCAGACTTTATCCTAAATGTTATGTTCCCTAAAGGACAATATATGATACAAATGTGAGCCCTATGACTATGACTGAATACAAAACTCGGGTGGGAAGTAATTATATTTTGTATTTCTTATATATAGTTTGTATTTCATATCTTTTAACAAAAGAATTGCTAGTTTATGCATTTTAGAAAGATGTACGTCTTTACATGTTTGTTTGAAGAAAGCCAGTGAAGCAGCTGTTCTGGCATCTAGCGGACATTCATTCCAACAAACAGTGCTTGAGAACCTAATGGGTACAGAAAGAGAAAAAAGCTTTGATGTGTTCGGGTGCGGTTCCATTTTTTTTTGCTTTGTAGGCATGCATTATTGTTTTAAATCTCTTACTGGAATCTAGTAAAGGGAACACAGCAAAGGGATGTTGTGGGAGAAATTTGGAAGGTTGAAAACAAGCAGCTCATCGTTGAAATCATGCAGCTGCATTTTGGATCATTTGCAGAGGTCAAATTGTGCTCAGAGGAAAACACTCATGAATGGCCTGTGTAGATAAAATTGGATGAATCTTTCTGGCATTGTAAATGATATACAAACATATCAAATAAGCAAAGTGTAAGGAAAAGGGCAGTTAATTGTCCATGTTACCTCAAGGATATTTGTATTAGTCAAAGAGCAGATCAGTGAAATGGGGATGAATCACCTGGGATGAACAGGAGCTTGGTTTTCACTGTTTTTTTTTTCAAGTTTCCACTGTTAAGCTGGCATCCAGACGTGCTGAAAACTGAACAGAAACAGTAGTGTCTAAGGGATGGAAGCATAGTTGAGTTGAGTTGCATGTCATCTGCAAAAACTAATCCAAAAACTGGATTTAACCACAGAATTCATTTGCTTATCCATTTTTAACTCAGAATCCAAGATAAACCCCAGGCTTTTAACCCTGTCAGAGCTGGCAACTGACAAGGAGGTATCTATTAGTCGCTCGGAAACTAAGTGGGCATCAGGACCGAAAACTATAACCTCAGTTTTCTCCTCATTTAATTTTAAAAAATTAGCTGCCAACCAGTCTTTCACCTCCTGCATACATGTTAATAGATTGCCAAAATCATCACAGTTTGACTGTTTTACCGAAAAATAGATCTGTACGTCATCAGCATAGCAGTGAAAAGACATGTTGTATTTCCGAAAGATTGAACCAAGAGGTAGCATATATAGAGAGAATAAAGCAGGAGCTAAAATGGATCCCTGAGGAACCCCACACAGTCACAGGGACCTCAGGGACATACAGTCTTTTAGACACACCGAAAAAGATCTATCAGCAAGATAAGATTTAAACCACTTTAAGACATTCCTGGTTAGGCCAACGCAAGATTCCAAACACTGGATTAGAATATTGTGATCCACCATATCGAATGCAGCACTGAGAGCTAGGAGAATCAAAGCCGAATTTTCCCCTCTGTCCAGAGTCAAAAGGATGTCATTAAGCACTTTCACCAGTGCTGTCTCAGTGCTGTGCCTTGATTTAAACCCAGATTGACAGACCTCAGTTATGGAGTTCACCCAGAGGTGGTCTTGGACTTGCTTAAAAACAACTCTTTCTAACACCTTTGCTAGAAATGGCAGATAAGAAATTGGCCTGAAATTATTTGGGTCATCCATAGCAAGGTTTGGACGTTTTAACAGAGGAGTCACAACAGCATGTTTAAAATCAATTGGACAGATGCCCTGGCTAAGGCATTTGTTAATTAAGTTCAAGATATTATCGCCCACACTATCCACGATCTGTTTAAAGAGCTGCGGTGGCATGACGTCGTCTTTTGCAGAGGAAGGTTTTAGATGTGCAATAATGTCCGCTAGAGCAGCTAGAGTCGTAGGGTGAAAGTCACTCCACACCCTGCTTTTGGTATAAGGGCATGGAGGTTCTCAATCTTCCCTTTGAAAAATTTTTGAAACTCTTCACAGCTGAAAATAAAGGAGTCCGGGTGCATATTTTGGACATGATTTATAGCCGCATTAATAGTGTCAAATAACATTTTAGGATTATTAGCATTTTCTAAAATAGTCTGAATAAAATTTGTGTTTAGTGTCCTTAGAAGCCTTCTGAAATTTAACCAGAGATTCACTAAAAATGTCGTAGTGCACTAGACTTTTTGATTTTCTCCATCTCCTCTCTGCCTGCCTCGACAGTCATCTAAATGTGTGAATGTCATCATTTACCCATGGCAGGGAAGTATGTCTAGTATGTTTAACTGGGAAAGGAGCACCAACATCAAGAATCTCAGAGCAGATGGATTTGAACTGCGAGAGATGCTCATCAATAGTTAGAGAGCAGAGAACAGTTTCAGAGCATGTAGCTGCATACCTTCTGTCATAGAGCTCTGCAAACTCACCACTAGTCGCAGGGGTTACCTTTCTGTCCGTTTTTTCCTCTGAGGCCTCATTAGAGTCTTCGCAACACACAGATTAAAAAACACTGACTTATGATCTGAAAAGGGCACTTCCTCAAGGTTTAAGTCCTGAATGGGCATTTTATGAGATAAAACCAGATCTAACATATGACACAATCTATGAGTAGGGCCATTTACCCATTGTATCAGGTCATACGAGTCCATCAGGTTCAAAAACTCTTTCGAGACAGCGACCTTTGCACAGCAAATATGCACATTCAAGTCCCCAAGGATTAAAAAACGATCAAACTGTGTTGTCGGTCTACCTAAAAGGTCTGAGAATTCAGTAATAAAGCCTTTACCTTGGGGGGCGATACACAAGTGCAATGGTAACAGGATTTGCTGACATAATCTGAACCACTTGGAGCTCGAAGCTTTTAAAAGGGGCAAACTCATTTTAAAAGGGGCAAACTCATCGACATTTAAACTCATCCTTAAAAATAGTCATAATGTCGCCTCCACGCCCGTTTTTTTGCGGTGAGTTGAAGTACAAACAGCCGTGCGGCAAGAGCTCTGACATCGGTGAGACATTTCCTACCTTCAACCAAGGCTCAGCCAAAAACAAGAAGTCCAGCTTGTTTTTTGCCATAAAGTTGTTCAGGATGTAGGTTTTGTTACCAACCGCCTGTACATTAAGTAGCGACATGTTTATTTGAGCTTCGCCACTGGACACCCGCTGCTCACGGCATATGGGGCCGAAGTTTTTGCTGGTTTACCCCTCTCGCTTAGATCCGAACAACCGCGGTGTGGCCATTTGTGGCCACTTTTTTGGGGACAGCCAGCACAAGCCAACTACCCGCCGCTTCCACCAAGCGATAGTTCGGCCCTTCGATTCAACTGGTTCATCTGGAAGTCCTCGCGCAGATCCAGGCTCCGACGTCCCGCTTTAGTCTGGTTATTCCACCATTCTTCCCACGCTTTCTGTCGCATCTGCATCGTTTAGCGACAAAGGGAAGTTGCTGTAGGCAGGATGGAATATCTTACAGCAGTGGTGGTGGAGGAAAATTCGAACCTTTTTCTTCATTTTTAAAGAAGGACACAACAGAAGCTTTGATTGATAAAAGCTGGGAACGGTCGTATACCAGCAAAGAGGAGGTATGTTGAAAAAGACCCATTATTAACAGTAGCATAACTAATAAAACAGTGAAAGACAACGCAACAGGTAGACGGCATGCCACATAAACCGGCGCCATCTTGCTCCTCACTTACTTTTCACTTACTTTTTTTCTAACGAGTGCACCAGCAGTGTTCCAGGTGTTCGTCAATGAAATCTTCAAAGACCTCCTGAACCAATGCATCATAGTCTATATAGATTATATTTATATATTCAAATAACTTATGGCAACTGCAGCGACACAACCTGTACATCAAAGGGGAGAAATGTGAATTCCACAGGCACACAATCATGTTTTTGTGGTATGTAATAGATGGACACAAGCAAGGTCAGCGCAGTGACTTCTTAAGTCACAAATATTTATTGTTGCTTTATATGAGGTTGCAGTTCAGTGGCCGCTGCCATCACAAACCTGCTCAAGGGGAAATCTAAATAGCTTTACTGGTCTGACGCCACCCAGCTAGCTTTTAATCAACTCAAGGAGTGATTCGCATCGACCCCAATGCTACCTTGACTCCAATCTCCCGTTCGTCAACAAAATAGACACCTCATGCTGTGGAATTGGAGCAGTATTGTCCTAGCACCATGGGGATCCAGGAAAACTCCACCCCTGCACCTTCTTCTCTTACCGCAGTGGAACTATGATGTCAGAAACCGGAAATTACTGTCGATGAAAGAGGCATTAGAGGAGTGGAGACCCTGGCTGGAGGGGGTTCTACACCCATTTCAAGTACTCACTGACCACAAAAACCTTGAGTATATTAAAAGAGCCGAGAGACTCAATCCCAGACAAGCCCATTGGGCTCTATTCTTCACCCGTTTCCGGTTCACCATGACCTAGAGGCCTGGCTCCAAGAACATTAAAGCTGAGGCGTTATCATGCAGCCATGACCCCGTACAGATGGCACACGACCTTCAACCCAACCTTCTGTCCCTTGTATTTATTGCCCCATTAGGTGGGACATCATGGAAGAGATTTGTCAGGCCCAAGAGGAGTAGGGACCACCCCCTGAATGTCCCCTGTCTTGTCAATATGTCCCCACTGGTTTCCGCCAATGAACTATGAAGTGGGTCCACATGTCACCCAGCTCAGGACACCCAGACATTCAAAGGACTATATAACTCTACAGGAACACTTTCTGGTGGCCATTTATAGCCAAGGATGTTAAAACCCAGATCATGTTGAAACCTAGATCTTGGGTAAGCAAACAATTCTTTCTTGATCCAACTCTTATCATGGAATTCCATGCCACTCACCCTGACTGACCAGGCCCTAGACCCTGGGGGTGGCCAAGAAGAAAACATGGAGGTCAAGAAGTCAAGAAGCTTTTTATTGTCATTTCAACCATATATAGCTGTTGCAATACACAGTGAAATGAGACGTTTCTCCAGGTTCATGGTGCTACATAAAACAAAGACAGGGCTAAGGACTTAGTAAGTAGTCCTAGCCACATAAAGTGCAACTGTGCAACCTGGTGTAAACAGTGCAGGACAAGACAACAAGACAGTGCAGAACAAAAGACAGTGCAGACAAAAAGTTACAAGACAATACAAAAATACAAAAAAGACAATACACAAAAGACAATAAACACAAACAAAGCCAACCAGTGTAAACACTGTATGTTCAGACAATATTGCGTGCAGTAATACTAGAATGAATGCAGTTTCTTAGCAGCAGGGTCCCTGAGATAATGTATACAGTAGGATTGTGCAAAAATGTATTGCATTGCTGCTCACCATTGCATTACCACTGTATATACCCACCTAATTTCTGTTCATAATAACAGCAATATATTATATTATGATCATAGTACATATCCTCCTGTATATGTCGGTTTATCGTAATAACAATATATTTTGTTTATAGCACATACCATCTGTAAATTTTAGTTTATAGTAATAGACATCTGTATATTATGTTCATAGCACATATACAGTATATTCATCTGTATATTATATTCAGAGAATATTTTATATATATATTCAACTGTACATTATATTCATAGTACATATATATTCATTTGTATATTATATTCATAGAACATACATATCTGTAAATTACTGTTTATAGTAATAACCATATATATTGTTACAGCACATATCCTTATGTAGATCTGTATATTTGTTCGTAGTATGCACACAACTGTAAATCACTCCATATTACCACTTACTTAACTTATTTAAATCTTGTACAAACTGTATATCCTGCACTTGCTACTATTGCACTCTGGTTAGACCTAAACTGCATTTCGTTGCCTTGTACTTGTACATGTGTAATGACAATAAAGTTGAATCTAATCTAATCTAATCTAATCTAAAAAAACAGCAAACAACTGAGATATTGTACAGTATGTGCAAAACGACTGAAATGTTAGACAGTGTGTGCAAAGAGCAAAAAAGTAAAAAAGTGTGCAAAACAGCATGTAAACAATTAGATGTGTGTATGTTGTACTCAGTACAGTTCAGTTCAGTTATTGAGAAGTCTGATGGCTTGTGGGAAGAAACTGTTACACAGTCTGGTAGTGAGGGCCCGAATGCTTTGGTACCTTTTTCCAGACGGCAGGAGGGTAAAGAGTGTGTGTGAGGGGTGTGTGGGGACATCCACAATCCTGTTGGCTTTGCGGATGCAGCGTGTGGTGTAAGTGTCTATGATAGAGGGAAGAGAGACTAGTATAATATTCTCAGCTGTCCTCACTATCCGCTGCAGGGTCTTGCGATCCGAGATGGTACAGTTCCCAAACCAGACAGTGATGCAGCTGCTCAGGATGCTCTCAATGGTCCCTCTGTAGATCATGGTCAGGATAGGGGAGGGAGATGTGCCTTTCTCAGGCTTCGTAGGAAGTAGAGACGCTGCTGGGCTTTCTTGGTGATGGAGCTGGTGTTGAGTGACCAGGTGAGGTTCTCCTCTAGATGAACACCAAGAAATTTGGTGCTCTTGACGATCTCTACCGATGATCCGTTGATGTTCAGCGGAGAGTGGTCGCTCTTTGCTCTTCTGAAGTCAACAACAATCTCTTTAGTTTTATCAACATTGCGAGACAGGTTGTTGGTTCTACACCAGGTAGTTAGCTTCTGCACCTCCTCTCTGTATGCTGACTTGTCGGTCTTGCTGATGAGACCCACCACAGTCGTGTCATCCGTGAACTTGATGATATAGTTCGATTGGTGCATTGCTGCACAGTCATGAGTCAGCAGAGTGAACAGCAGTGGACTGAGCTCCAGTGCTCAGTGTGGTGGTGCTGGAGATGCTGTTCCCGATCTGGACTGACTGAGGTCTCCTAGTCAGGAAGTCCAGGATCCAGTTGCAGAGGGAGGTGTTTAGTATGCTCAGCTTCCCAATCAGGTGCTGAGGGATGATTGTGTTGAATGCTGAACTAAAGTCTATAAACAGCATTCGTACATAAGTGTCTTTATTGTCAGGGTGGGTGAAGGCTAAGTGAAGGTCTGTGGCAATGGCATCATCCGTGGAGCGGTTTGGACAATACATGAACTGTAGGGAGTTCAGTGATGGTGGTAGCTTGGTCTTGATGTGCCTCATGACAAGCTTTTCGAAGCACTTCATAAGGATGGGTGTGAGTGCGACGGGACGATAGTCATTGTGGCAGGACACTGTAGACTTCTTTGGGGCGGGGACAATGGTGGTAGCCTTGAGGCACGTAGGAACAACGGCGCTGCTCAGGGAAATGTTGAAGATGTCAGTAAAGACATCCGCTAGCTGTTCTGCACATTCTCTGAGCACCCTGCCAGGAATGTTGTCTGGTCCAACTGCCTTCCATGGGTTAACTCTGCATAGAGTTCTCCTCATGTCAGCCATGGATAGACAGAGTATCTGGCCATCGGGGGGAGGGATGGTATTCCTTGCCGTTACGTTGTTATGTACATCAAACCGTGCATAGAAGTCTTTCAGCACGTCTGGGAGGGAGGCATCACTATCACAGGCAGGTGAAGCTGACTTGTAGTTTGTGATCACCTGTATGCCCTGCCACATGCGCCGGGTGTCTCCGCTGTCCTGGAAGTGGCTGTGTATTGTCTTGGCATGTGCACGCTTATGCCTCTCTGATGGCTCGGGACAGTTTGGCCCTTGCTGTTCTTAGGGCCGCCCCTGTCTCTAGTCCTCAGCAGCGCACGCTCGTTAACAGTCATCCACGGCTTCTGGTTGGAGTGTGTGTTGATGGTCCTGGAGACGGTCACGTCATCAATGCACTTGCCGATGTAACTGGTCACTGTTGACGTGTACTCCTCCAAGTTGACAGAGTCGCCGTTGGTTGCAGCCTCCCTGAAGATGTTTCAGTCAGTACACTCAAAGCAGTCCCGAAGAGCAGAGGTGGCTCCTGCTGGCCAGGTTTTCACCTGCTTCAGAACCGGTTTTGAGTGCCTGACGAGCGGTCTGTATGCTGGAATTAGCATAACAGAGATGTGGTAAGATGATGATGTAAACTCAGACAATGTAAACAGCAGTACATTCCCTTGGTAAATAATATGGCCTCATCTAACAGTCACAAACTCCACTGATGATGAGCAGTAAGTAGAAATAAGCACAGAGTTCTTGCACCATTCCGTGTTGATATAAACACACACACCCCCACCGCGAGTCTTACCTCACAGAGCTGCATTTCTGTCGCCTCTAAATGAGGTGAGCCCGTCCAGCTGAATGGCGGCGTCTGGAACTCTGTCACTGAGCCACGTCTCCGTGAAAACAAACATGCAGCAGTTTCTAATCTCTCACCGTGTAGTGCGTTCGAGTCGGATGTTGTCCAGTTTATTGTCCAGGGAGCAAACGTTGGCTAGTAGAATGGACGGGAGAGCCGGCTGGCTAGGGTTTGTTTTTAGCCTAGTACGAACACCCGCCCGCTTACCGCGCTTCCGCTTCCTTGTGCACTGCTTTCAGTGTCCCCTCTCCAGAGGGGAGCCATTGCCTGAGTATTGACAGGGCTTTGTATTTTGGTTATGTGACTTTTGCCTTTTAACTCTATTTTGGATTTATTCATTAAACTGCTCTAACATCACACATGGATTCTTCACCTCCATCATTACAGTCTGTTTGGAGATGATGTTGATCTGAAGGGCTGTCTTTGTGGAGTGTGCCACTTTGAAGCCAGACAGGTTGGGATCTGGGTGATTGTTTAGGCAGAGATAAAGTGACAATTGCTTGTAAACAGTTCATTGAAGGATTTTAGAAAGAAAATATAGAAGTGATAATGGTCTGAAGTTGATGATGTATGAGGCATCTAGACCAGGTTTCTTCAGGATAAAGTAACACTTGCTCTCTTGAAGACAGTTGTTACATGACCAAATATTATGGAGCCAATGATAATCATAGTGGTGAAGGGCAGGAAGCATTGCAGAATGAATTTGATCCAGTGAGCAGGTGGTAGTATTGTGGGACAATATTACACGTACGATCTCTTTTGTTGCTATGTTAGAAAATGTAAGTCCTTTCTAGAAGTAAATGATAGATGAAGCATAATTATATGTAAAAATACCATGTCATGCTTGATATTAGAAAGAAAAATAAATATATGTAGGATGAATATACCAAAATGTATTTATAGTGCTAAAATAGACTAAACGTACTAAAGTAAAGTGGAGTGTTGTAATTCAACTGAAGAATTAATGAAAAATTATTGTAAGATTCAGGAAAATATTTTTTCCTTCACATGGAAAAACACAATGAAATCTGCTAATAGCTCTTGGTTAGTGTACCCAATCCAGATGTTTTCCATACAAGGCACTGGAAGTGAAACATTACTCCATGAGATCCATGCAGAACTGGAAGGGCTGTTCCAATTATTTCATATTACTACCATATCTTCCTGAACCACTTTTCCTTTGTATTTACTCAAATTAAATGCAATGTTGTGTTCTGTGTGAATTGTCACAGTTGAGAGAGTCTATTAAACACCTAGTGTCATATGGATTTCCTTAGACTGGATAAAATTTTCCTATCAATATCAAATTTACCTGCCATAAGTGATCCAGTGTATTGAGTTTTTTTTTCCCATTATCATGATAAATTCAATATATTTTTACTGGGTGTGGGCTGATCTTAATACAGTTCTCTGTTATTACTCGCAGGTTTTCACCTATGCAGAAATCCTGTGAAGGTCTCGGGGCAACTCCCTAACTATGAATAATACAAACATTTGTTCCTATTTTGCATAAGTTTGCATTTGTGAATTATAATTTAAGTGCTTTATTAAAGTGCCAACCCATTGGCTTGTAGGTCGTTTTAAGCTTGTTTGGATTTCTTTAATTCCCAAAAAAATATATTTATAAAACTTGTATTGTGTAAATGACATAGATAATGTACCCTTAATTTAGGGCCTCTTCCTTGTAATCAAATGCACCAGCTTCATGTTAAAGATTTTCGCAGACAGATTTTTACCAACTCTTATCAGGGAATTATGCTGCGATACAGTTGTTGCTTTGATCCCACCAGGAAGGGATTCAGGTATAGATTATGGCTTCACCTTCACCTTCAAACAAAATCTCTCTAGTTCAAGGTTTCTGGAGGTCAATTCCAGAGACTCTTCTCAAACGTTTAGTTCTTCACTGTCAATAATTTTATCCATTTCTGGTCCAATGGCAAGTGAAAGAAGCCAAGGATTTAACCATATTCAATCTGTGCAGCAAATACAACTCATCTAGATCTAAAAAGGTGATAAATGTATTTCAGTACTATTGGTCACTATGAGTACCTACGTGTTTTGAATAAATGTTGGCTATATACTGTATGTCAAAATGTTTCCTTGTGTAATTTATGTATTAACAAATAAACAAATGTATTATTCATCTGTAATATCTGCAGAAAAATGTGTTTTGTTTGTCAGCAAGGGTATTTGACAGATACCTGGTTATACAACACTACCATAGTATTATGACTATTTGAATATCTTTCTTTTGGGCTTTCATTTTCGAGAAAGGGTTATTTTATATTTAAAATTGCAACTTAGAAAATGAGAATTACAAATGAAAAGAGTTGAAAAATAATACTACAACAATTAAATTTTGTTGACATTCAACAAGCACATTTTACCATTACTTTTTCCTGAAAAACTTATAAACAATGTTCATGTACAACCCTGCACCATCTTTTAAAAAAATAAAAATAAATAGATCACAAAACAAGTGACTTTTCACTGTCATTACAAGAGCAGTTAGTTTAATGAAGCATGTACATCATGAAATCTGCTTATATTGTTGAGGTAAAAACAACAAAATACTATATAAACTAAATTTAACTAAATAAATACAGTGATACCTCGAGATACAAGTTTAATTCCTTCCGTGTCCTTGCTCGTATCTCAAATTGCTCGTATCTCAAAGCAATTTTCCCCATTTAAATTAATTGAAATCCCATTAATCCGTTCCAGCTTGCAAAATTCCACTCCAGTTGTTTTGTTTGTGTTTTGAATATGAAAAATGTACAGTACCTGTATTTATAAATGGCAAATGTTGTATAAAATCATACAGTAATAAAAGAGACTGTTAAAAAAATAAACTGGTTTTACTTTACGGAAGATGCGCACGAAGGTTGAGGGAGGAGTAAACAGGCGGAGGAGTTAGGAGGAATTACACTTTCACTTTCGTTCACTTACTCTTAATGCTACTTTACACTTAAATGGAACTTAACTAAACTTCATTTAGAGCGGGGAGAGCAGCAACGGCCGTCGTTTGTCGTGTGCAGTGGAAAGGCGGCTTTAACCGAGTGAGACGTGGGAAGCTGAGGCGGGGGAAACAGAGCACACGTGGTTGTTGGGGATCTTTGTTTCGGTGGCGGCGGCGGCGGCGGCTCGGATGCTCGTATCTCAAAGATTTGCTCGTATCTCAAGCCAAAAATATGGTTGAATCACAGCTCATATCTCAAAAAATTTGTATGTCAAAGCACTCGTATCTCGAGGTATCACTGTATGAGCTTAGAAAAAAACAACAACAATCTTGTCATGCCCTCTGGTGGACTCTGGCTGTAAAACCTCTTCTATGACATGAAAAAGAGATATGGTCATCAAACATTATTTAGTTTTTCTTGCACTGAAATTGGGATGATTTATATATTATGCCAGGAATAACACGTCATATACTGTGCTCTTATAGAAAAATAGTATATGACAGGGTGTTGTGGTTTGGCCCAAATTTAATTTTATTATTTTCATATTACAGTGTGTGCTATTATTCCTATATTTCTCCAATTTATTAATTTATAAATGAACACCCTTTTGTTCTTATGAAAGGTTTTTATTTATTTATTTATTTATTTATTTATTTATTTATTTATACTATATTTAAAGTTGTGTAATATCCAACTCTCTTGGGGTAACTGAGAACCCAGAAAGCACAAAGTACTCATCAACATGATTCCCATGTTATGACTTATGTGATAACTATTACCTAAATATTCCTTACGATTAACACTCTCCAAATCAACATATTATGTTTTCTTTGCTAAACAACATGTTTGTTAATCCATGGATTGTAAGACATATTATGGGGCACATTTGCCATGTATGTCATTGTGAATGAGGTGTTGCCACAGGAAAGATAACACACAAAACCTATTACATTTGCATAATCCTACCCTTTACTGGATGTTACTGCAAGAACTATTGTCAGAGCCATGCTGTTACTGAAAATAAATGCAGACCTTCTGATTTAAGAAGTCAAAATATTTAGCAGCCTTTCTTTTAAAATGAAATGACTAAAGTAAATGTGCATAACATCCAAGTATTTGAAAAATCCTAATGCTGAATTACAAACCATTTAGAAACAGTAAGTAAAAACATTGATCTGTCTGTATTAAATAATATGGCTAAAGATTTGACAACAGTGCACCAATGCACGTCGGCTGTGGATTTGAGGTCTTTTCAAAAGCAACTCTTGTAAATGGCAAATATGTGTGCTTAAAATCTAAAAAAGATGCCAGACCATAAAGTAGTGAACAGCTGCGTTCTTACAAATTTATGTGTACAGATAAATACCACATGCACAGGGCTATTTTCAAGTTTAATATGTAGGACTATTTGCTCAGTAATGAATAGGGATTTAAGTGGCCAGATTGAAGTGCCTACATTAAAAGGAGCAGAGTTAGCCAATCATAATTTTTTCAGCATGGGAGCAATAAATGAGATATTCTGTGAATGCTGAGTTTTTTAAACTAACAATAGAAACCGTATTTGTCTCATTAGTCATCTTTTCACTGTGATGCTTTAAGCAACAAACTCTCTGGAACTGCAGTGCCTTGTGCTTTTCCACTATATTGCAGGACATTATTTATTTGTACTTGTATAGCAATTAATTATATTTGAATATAGGATTAAAGTGTCAAGATTTCAGCTTAAGGAAATAAGCTGTTTGGGTAGTGTTAGAAAAGTACTCACAGGGTAGTCTTTAATGCTTAAGCTCCAAGCAGAAGAGGAGCATCAAGATTAATCAAGCAGGTCTGAAGAGCACAACATTTTCAATACATTTAGATATTTTCAGTATAAAGTTATAAGGAAACATGTTTTTGTTTAACAGACTTATTTAGTATATATTGTAAATGTATTGTATATTAATAATATATATATATATCCAGTAATTACCTAACGTGTTCTTTGAGGATATTAAACAAACCAACAGGTAACAGATTCAAGACTCACCAATAAGCTAACCGGAACATTCTGCTCCTTAAGAAAATATGCCTACTAATAGCAATTGTGCAAATAAAATCTGTGTCATCTTTTATAATGGACTGTCTGAATCTTTGAGATTTTGCAAATGCTTACATACTCCATGTGTTTGTGATCAGCTTTTTTCACCACAATGATTATTTGTTGCAGCCCCAGTCGTGTGACATACAAACTTGAATCCCTCTCACAGACGACTTAATAAATGTGATTAAGAACAGCATTCCTATTCATGCAGCTGCCTAATGCAATTCTGACCTGGTCATCTAAATCGAAGTCACCTCATTAGATTCACTCCTCCCTCATAAACATGGGAAAATAAAACAGTTTAACCAGAATATATGGCCAATTGGAGTATTACTATATGAAGTGCAAGCATGAAACCTCAGTGCGCACTGCTTCTGGTCCTGCTGGTCATCTTAGCACTGCACTGTAAGTTTTCTTAATATGCTTTGGCTTTATTTTAATCTGTCTGGAAATGCTTTGGAATAGCTTTGTGTTGTTGTGGGTAAAAATGAAAAAGAAATACAATAAGAAGCAGGATGTTTTGTCTGTGGCATCTAATTTATAAGTACATCTAGTATACTCAAGGGCAATCTAAAAACATAGCATCAATCATAAAAAAGATGTAATTGTTTAAGTTGAGTTTTTAAATCTAAAGGTATGACTCAATAACAGCAGCTCTGACAGTAGTTTAGCTTTAATTGAATAATATATCTATATAATATAAAAATACAAGCTTTTAATGGCTTTGTAACACTAGACACTCTTCTGTACAGAGACATTTATTCTTTATCATTTCTTAGTAACATAAACTTAATTTTCATGAATCAAGAGAGGTAATAAAGAAATGCTGATCATGGAATGACCATGAAATATAACAGGCATTAACATGTCTCACAGATCTTCCAATAAATTAAATGTATGGAAACAAGACATTTCATTGAATAATAAATAAACAATTGTAAATGCTTGCAAAATAGTTGTTAAGAATGTAATAAGAATGAATCAGTGTTTGGTTGGTAACATTGGACCAAATCAAACAGTTTGGATTATATTTCAATAACAGGATGACCCCAACTGTTTTTCCTTAATTGGTATATTGACAGGGGTACAAATTAATGTCATTTGATTTAAGCTAAAGGAAATGAAGCTGTATCGTTCCCTTGGAGCTGTGCTGCCCTCAATGGAGTTTGCAGACAAGGATCGTGTCTGCCTTCAGAACTCTACTTTGGACCATTAGGCTGTGGAAAGGAATCTTTGTGAGTATCTTATTTATGATAGTCTTAAATATTGTCCATGTCACAACAATTATTAAAATCATGTATAAATTATAAGTAATATTGCCATTTCATTGTCACAAAGTATTGTATGTATGTATTTTTTTTTTTTTCCAGATGCTGTGTGTCGTTTTTCCTTTAAGTGCTGAAAATTAAATTAAACAGCAGAAGTGCCTGAGGTCCTGACCATCATGTGATTTTAATAACATCCAAACTCCTGGAACCAACAAGGATTTTAAGGATTTTTGTGTGTGTGTGTGTGTGTGTGTGTGTGTGTGTGTGTGTATGTGTGTGTGTGTTTGTTTGTGTTTGTGTGTTTGTGTATTAATGATAATTAACCTTTGCTGCACCTGCTATTACTGTTATGCGGTATTGTTGATTAATTAATAGGTCATGCTTCATACTTATAAAATTAGGTATGAATAATGTTGCAGTATTCAAAAAATATGTCTTTTACATTGTGTGTTATATTAAATGCTACTACTTTGAAATCATTTTGCACTCATAACTTTTTATATTTTTATATTTAATGTTACTCAGCTCACAACACATTAACATTTTAATTTGAGTTATAGTTATTAATCAGAGTTGTGCTTTTTTGATAAATACTCCTGTATTTAACACTATATCTATTTTAGTGTTTAAAATAAATGAAAAACAACAATTTTCAGTAGATGAACAGTAAGAAAATAAACAACACAAACTAAATGACAGTAATAAATATGCACCAGCTGTTTAGAATTAAAATATTATTGTATATGAATGTACTTATATGGACTGGACTGTCATGTGTCCTGGCAAAAACACATCATTTGTAAAACAAAGACAAAATCTGTTACTGAAAACTATGGTTTCAACACTTACTACAGTAAGGACCGATCTCCTTTAATAAGCATCAGCAAAAAAAAATAAAAAAATATTTTATGCATAAAGAATGTGTTACCACATTAAATAAATAAATAAATATGTAGATGAAGAAGGGTGCTTGTAGGGTGCTTGTTTTTGCCTAGGACACAGGTTTCAAAGACACAGTGCTGAGATACTCCCTGTCCTGTACATTTCCTTGCTTCTATTCACATATTTAGCTAATTAACAGTCATTTTGAGTTCAACTGGGTACGACAGTGAAGGAAAATGACTAAATTTGCAGAATTGGTGGGTGGTACACTTAATGTACATTATACATGTACGCACACAATGTGTGAATGCTTTGTACAAGGTGTCCTAGGTGTTGTGCAGGGTGTTGATGGACTGGTGTCCCATAACTAGTGTCCCACATCTTCAGCAACCTAACTCCAGATCCATCTCAACGCAGATCAGAAGAAAGCACTTAATGAAAATGAAACAAACAAACAAATAAACAAACGAATGATTGGATGGATGAATGAATGAATTACTTTGCAAACATTTAACTATAGCATTTTTATGTTACAGTAATTTTGTTTTATTATATAAATATAAATAATCAATGAAAAACTCAAATCTGCGAAAAAAAAAAATAGGTGGTAACTAGAAGTGTACTTCTTGGGCCGTGGGTTTACCACTGATCTGGCAACACTAGACTCTGCTCGACTACTCACGTGTCCGGAAGTAAATAAAATTCCCGCGTGCCCGGTTTAGTGTTTCCAGGGTGATCCACTTTGCGCCACCATGGATGATCTTTATTTAGACAACATTGACGAATATGTTAACGACCAGAATAAAATTGTAAGTCGTGTATCGTATTCTTTTGGCCGTACGATCTCTTTTTCTTTGTAATAAATTCAGTTTTTTCGCTTTTTTAGCAGTGCAGTGTGTTATTCGACGGAGGGAAACTGTTGTATTTTTGTTAATAATGTCGTAACTTTGCTTCTCTGCAAATGTAGACAAAAATAATTGCATTTAATAATCCACGGGATAAATATTTTCACTGGTTTGATGTTTTCTGGATCTTGCTGGTTTAACCTGTACATCTGGCGCATGCGCAGTCATCTGTATGGACAGAAAGCGTTGTTTTGAGGACTTGGTTTTAGGTTTTGCTTAATTAAGTTGTGTTTTGTAACTTTAGGGCAGATAAACTTCTTTACATTGGGAGGTTAAAGAATACAAAATTTCCCTATTTGTTATATTTTGGCCTAAGAGTTGTTCTGTAAAGTTGTTTTGTATGTGATTGAAAAAGACTCATATTACACATTTTATAGTATTTAACATGTAAAATGTTAACAGCAGCCATTTTATAGTATTTAACATGTAAGGAACATTCATGCTTTTAAAGGTAAATAATAAACAATATGGTGTTATGATTGTGTGATTATTCTCCTATAGCATCTCCTGAAGTGTTTTGTTCCTTTCTTCCTTATACAACAAGTTGGCAATTATTATTTTTTATTAATAAAAGCATGACTGCATATGATTTAAAATATATTTAAAATGTCAGCGAAACGTCAGCGAAACAAGTTAGTTACTGTTATCACTTACGTTATTGCAGGTATATACAGTACAGTTCCTTCCTCTACATCTTTTTTGTTTGTTTTGCTTTACTGTCAGATGTGCTGTTTTAGAAAATTAATAACACCTGACCAATCAGAATCAAGAATTCACTATTCTATAATTTCCTTCAGCTAAATGATGACTTTTAGTTTTCTTGCTCATTTGTAAAGATTTTTTCCCACAAAAATACATTTTCTGTACCCAAAATGACATTATATACTCTATATGGTTAATATACTCTGAATGTTAATAAACATGGTGTCAGATTTAAGATGCTTTAAAATGTTAAAACTAAATCTGTGTGATATACAGACCAATTATAGCCTGCCAACAGTAGATTTCCAATTTTTCCAGATATTTACCAATAACACCGATTTTGCCCAAACAGGTCACCTATAAATGGCTGAGTCTTACCCTTGGTGTCCATGTTAATACAGCTAAACAGTAAGTCTCCTTCTTTGGTGGCATTTAATTTCAACAAACATTGTTGTTGTTGGTTTGGATTTATTGGATTTGTTGCAGGATGCTGTATCACTACATAGAGCAGCGACGGAAGGAGAGGTCTGGAAATACTCTGCATGCAACTTACTTGATCTCTGGGAAGTGCTTGGAGAATGGGAGCATGGTGAGCTCGGACACTCCTTGAATCAACAGAAATTCTTACTAAATATTATAAGTAAAAAAGATGTCAGTATTTACTGTTTAAGAATTTACAGAATGTCCTGTTTTACCTTAATCGATCTGACTATAAAAATAGCCATTGATTCTGACATGGAATAAATAAATTAGAATAATATAATTTCTTGGACAGACATTGCTGTTAGTGAAAAATGGAACAAATATACATGGTCATTAACATCCATGCTTTTACAAACGCTACAAAGTACATTTTATGATTTTTCTGTCATTTCCTCTAGTGTCATAAGGTGTCAGTAGTGCGTGAAGACAAACTTGAGGGTATGTTTCTTTACCTTATAGTGTTCTACAATTAAGAAACACCAGTTATTTTAAAAGGGCAAAAATGACTGCACTGCAAGACAGTTAAATAGGCTAAACATGAACACTAATGCTTTCCACCACATGTGTATGCAGAAACCTCTTATTAACTCTACAGAACCTTCTTTATTCAAGTCATACTTTTAACCATTTATACATTTAAGTTACACTTAATGCTATGACAATCCACAAAACATATACTTTATAGCAGCTATAAACAACTTTCACTAGTCTTTTTTTTAACTTTCTTGAATTTAGTAAAATAAACAAATTGCATCGTCTGCAATCTTATATTGGAAAAATTCAAAGAACCTCTGAAAGTTTGCAAAGAAAATAATAAACAAATACTGCCTTACAATATCTCAGCAGTTATATAAGCTTGGTAATCCATTTATGTGGCATGTCCTTATACAAATCCCTCTGTATGTTTTTAAATTAAAAATGGTAATAAGCCTTTAATTTGCCTAGCAGCTGGAACTGTTGAGTTATTGTCCATGAAATTTTCAATATTTGAGGTATTAACCACAAAAAAGATTTCATCAAAACTAGTTTGTATATTTTTGTATGTTCTGGGCCATAATCACTGTGATTAAACGATAAAAAGAGTTTATTTTTGTCATTCTGCAATCACACTAGTATTATATTTTTACTATTAGGTCTTGGTGTCAGCACTGAAGTTTTGAACCTTTTGTAATTATGTTGGAGCTGATTCCTTTGTATCCTCAATCTTCAATCTTTTCCAGATGTAAAATCCAAACTGGATGTAACGAGTAGTGTGCATGTGTACAGCGTGCAGAAAGCTGAGCTCAAGGACAGCGCACCACTTTACAGTACTGATTACGATGCTATGAAAGAGAACCTTAAAAACTGCAACAAGTATGTGAATGTTTATGATTTTAAAGAATGATTCTGATTGTAATACGTGCATTTCTAATAAGTTATTGGAACAGTTTATGCTTTAAGGGATGTTTATGTAACATTTATAAAAGAAGTCTCTACTGTTAATTCTGGACTGTTTAAAGCTGCTCTAATAAAAGTGATGACAGGAACTAACCTGTTTTAAGGCTGCCTCACAATTTGAAACATAACTATAGTTGGGTAAAAATGAGTGCGTCATTCTCTTATAAATGAAAATATAATCATTGGCAAATATAGATTAAGAATAATAAAATATATCAAGATGTGCTTTATTATGAAAATAATATACTTTGGGGAAGTAAAAGTAAGTCCACTTCATCATGCCTCTCTGTCTCTGATTTCTTATTACACCTCCGAGTGTTTTAATCCTTATTGCTAACACTATGTATACAGGCTTATTGGTCAGAATGTAGTAGTAGTTTGTCTGTTTACAGTATTTTTTCTTCTTTTTATAATTATCACCTTAATCATGTCATGTTTTGTGAAGGCAGCATTGACGGGAAGACATGGAATATTAGTTGTGGATAAACATGGACTACCTAATCAAAACATTATATATTTAAAACAAAAGAAATCTATGTGCATCTATTATTAACTAGGGTTTTCCCATTTATATAATTTCCCATTCCCATCCATATAATATTTCTTTTAAGTCATTTCTAAGTCAATTTTGAGTCATTTAGAACACCTTAAAAGACCTATAAACTATCAAGTTAAGTTTTATTTTGTAACTAAATATAAAATAATCGCTCATTTCTTTTTAGTAAATTGTTGTTTTCTCAGAGCCTTAAAGCATTATTGTAGCTCTAACAGAGTATTTCTCTGTTCACAGGTACAGTGCGATTCGCTGTGCCGCTGCTGTACAGATGTCCACAGCAGAGTTACAGAGGGCTCAAGAAAAGCCTTTGTCTAATGCAACTGACAAAGAAGCCAATAAACCTGTTGTCAACAACTGCACTGCACCTGTATCCAAACCCACCTCCAAACAGCCGAAAGGCATCATGGGAATGTTTTCAAGTAAAAACTCTCCAAAAAGTGAAGAGCAGAGCAGTGAGGTGAAAGTGGAGCAGACAGATGATCCATCTCTGGTAAATGAACAGTCATAGCACAGTCACCACAAAACATCATTTTGCTCAAGAACACTATTCTATTATCCAGATTATGCCTTCAGTGGTATTGTGGGTATTGTGAGTAATTCTGCCAATTTTTAGTCTTCTTTTTTTTTTTGATAAGGTGTTATCCATTTGAATTTGGTATTAATCCAGATTTTTGACAGAAATAGTTATAGTTGTATTTCTTGTCATTGTAATTCCTTGTTGTTAATAAAAAGGTGAAATGTTTACAGTATTAAAAAATATCTTGCAGAAGAAAATGACAGACTTTACTAAGCTCAAAGCTTCTCCTCTTAATGTATCTCAGCTGTGAAGTTTTAGCATCTTGAAATCTGGTTTCCCCCACAATATTTGTTTGACTAGAGCACTGAAGCATTACAGCCATTTTAACAGCCAGTATCTGATTACAAACCAACTTGATTAGACTTCTGTCTGTTTTGATACAGCACATGATTTTCCAAAAACCTGAGCCAAAGCCTGACATTTATTGTGTAATGAAATCAGACCTTAGTCTGCAGATAGACTTGAAATTGCTGAAAAAACACTGGTTTTAGTCCAATATGACAGCGATTGAGCAACTTCACTAGGAAGAATGATTAAAATCAAAAAAGATTTGAAACATTTTCTAGTAATGTAACCGAGAAATATCAGTTTTTTTTTTTTTTGTTTAATTAAAATTTGTGTCACTAAAATAAGACATGTTAGACATGTTATCATAAATAACATTTATAGACATGAATCAGATGGTAACTAATCCAGTTATATCTATTTCAGTTCCAGGTAAAACTGCAAAAGGTAACGGGTGGTTAATAGTTATGCAAGAATTACGTATGGAATTCAGAATTCTGATATAAAAATCTTGTAATAATAAACATTTCCATTTCAGGCTGAAAGACCCAAAACCAAGGTACCTTCCAAAGCTAGCACTATGAGCAATTTCTTTGGGAAAGCAGCAGACAGTGAGTATTAATATATCTATTAAGCTTGTTCAGCAAGCTCTCATTTCCATCATTGACCTCTATTTAATCTGTGATTTATAGAAAAGGTTCAGAAACCAGACAAAAACATAAAAGAAAAGGCAGATGGGGCTCCAACATCATCAGCTACAGGAAGCACAAAAGAGTCTTCACCCAAACCTAAACAGGACATAAAGGAGGAGTTACCGAAGGAGGTTGAAGTGATTAAAGATGACTCCAAAGAGTCCCGGAGGTGGGCTTTAGATATTCTCTACTGAACTAGTTTATATAAGAGCATCAGGGCAGTATATAACTTTATACAGTAAAATAACTCCATCTATTTAGACAATATTACTGTTGTATTATTTTTAGAAGGTGCCCACATGGGTGCAGCATATTTGACTTTTGTTGAGAGAAAAAAAACACGCATTTAAAAAAAAAAAAAAAAAACCCTCTTTAAACAGTAAAACAAAGCGACTGCAGCATTCGGACAGCGAAGATGAGCGAGTGGAGAGTCAGATGAAAAAGAGACGGAGGATAAAAAACCCTCAGCCTGACAGCAGTGATGATGAGGGTAGGTTATGCAAAGCGGTGCAAGCAGCATTTACAACCCCACAATAGTTATTAAATCTGACTGACAATATTCATCCTTTCTCCTTAGTAATTCCCGATTCTCCTCCTGCACCTGAACCGCAGACACCGAGTCCTGAAAAGCATGTGAAGAAGGAGCCAGTTTCACAAGTAAGAATCTAAAATTTAGAAAACTAGCATTAAACAATGAATGAATATTAAACAGCACATTTGTTTATTAGCTAGTTTATTATACTGATATAGAAGAAAGCTCATTCTAACAGTGAAACACAGTGTAATGTTGGCTTTGTACCCAACTGTACTGGTTAATTAGCTAGCTAAATTAATTAACAGGTTATTATTTAAAATGAATAGTAAATAAAGACTAGATTAATTTCTTTGGTAGCTTTGCTTGCATTTACAGTTTAGCTGTAGCATTTACAGCATTTATGGACCCATATTAAAATGTTTACCTTCTGGGTGATGTTCGTGTTTTTGTTTGTTTATTTTCTTTTCATGTTAAAATGAATATGTTAAGACTCAAAATTCAATAAATTCTCAAAAATCTCACTAAAGACTCAAAATATCATTGATTCCGAAAATTTCTGAAACACCCTAAGCTGCTTCGTGATTGGTTGGGTGATGAACCACTTCCACATTGTAACTGTACAGTAGCTTTAAATATAACAATACATTCTCCAAATAAATGAAAACCTGACTAATTTCCATAAATTTCTCTCTCTAAATTTCTAATGAGCTTTAAACCTTATAATGTAACACTGGAATGTAGTAATGTAGTTATGCAGAAACATTATAGTGTAATATGAATGTCTGATCTGTTATTTACTGCAGAACTCTGAAGTTAAGAGGAGGAAGAGGAGACGGGTATTGAAGTCCAACACGTTTCTTGATGATGAAGGTTGTATTGGTAGGTTTCAGTTCATAGAGGACCAGAAACTCATAAATAATATGATTGATGTTTGATAACTAATCAACAGTGAAGTGGAGGTACTATAACTAATTTGGTCTAATTTGAGAGCCAAGATAATTCCTTTTATCCTGCCCTGAAGACTTTCTCATAGTGAAAAACCTAATATAAAGTTAATATAAACCTGTGATTATACTGACGGACAGAGATTGCATGAAATCATATTAGTCACGCTGATGGACAGTGTTGTAAAAATTCCTTCATCTGTCTGTTTTTGTGTGACCTTTTTCCCCTCATTAAGCAGTTGAACTATAGAGACATATTTTGTGTGTCGTCATATCTGGTAATTCACTTTAGTTGTAATTCATGTACTGAAGTGCATGAGGGACATTGAATGTATATTTCTGGAGGAGAAACAGTTGTGTAGTTGTGGTCTAGACAGGAGCAGGTCTTTCATACAATAGCTTTTCTGAATTCGTGTCACGTACATTACTGGCATTTCTGAGCGTCACAAACATTCTAACAGATAACAGATGTGTTTGATCTGTCCGTTCAAATCGAGAGGTTATAGCACCATGTTTTTTGCATTTATGGTCAGTGGTTTTGGTGTGGTTGTTTTTTTTTTTTTTTTTTTTTGAGCTGAAATATTAGCTCCAGGCAATTTTTCACCCTTATCCTAGTGGATAGTGCAAAGCCATTTCTTTCTTACAAGAAAATGAGTGAGAATTGAAGAAAACCTCATGTATGGTCAATTTGATGAATATTTGTGCATTTATAGATAATACAGCGATTGTCATGTGCATTTACTCACAAGCCGTTAAACACTACTATAAACTCTTCTGTTTTAGTAAACATGGAAGTGTGCAATTCTGCTATGGTTAGTGTTGCTAAAAAAAGAAAAGAGCATGCAGAGGGAATTTCTTCTAAATTACTGCTAGAGAAGTTTTGAATTTATGTGTCTAGGGAGGCAAAATGAATGGAGTGAATAGATTGTCTTAGTTTATATAAATGACGAATGGCCTTTTTTCAGTCAGTTTTTAAAATGAGGTAAATGATTGAAAATGTTTGGTAAAATGAAGATAATCAGATATAGAAAACAAATCAACACATTCTGACAAAGTAGTATTAAGAGTTCAACTGCTCTTTGGATTAATTGTTTTCATTTGTTTTTAACTTAGTGACAGAGAAAGGCTATGAAAGTGAATCTTACTCGGAGAGTGAAGACGAATCCAAGGCAGCTACTCAACCTTCTGAGGATTCAAGCTCACTCAAGCAGCCACACACAAGAATGAACGAAGTGAAAAAGGTCAAAGAGAAAGGACAGAAGAAGGCTTCTGCTGCAACGAAACAAGCATCCATCAAAGGCTTTTTCCAAAAGAAATGAACTTCATATGTGATCTGTCTTTGTTGCTTTGTGACCATCCCATACTCTTATTACTGCATATTTATTGTACTGGACATCAGTACAATAACAAACCAGTAGGTGTCCCTGTAAGGTTTATCAGATGTTTTGGTCATTTGTTTTTCATAGAGGAAACCACTGAGATGCTGGGAATATCTTTGACTATGTGAAAGATTTTTGTCTGTGATTATTTTAAAAAAATCAGTGATCACTGTGATCACATCCTGAATATCAAATATTATAAATATTAAACTTTACTATAAACAATAAACTCTTCTATTTCTAATTACACCATCCTCACTAGCCTTTTCATGCCCACTTCTTCGGTTTTTCTTTGTACTTTGTAGGACTCATTGATGAGCCATGTGTAGATCCTAAAGATGATATAATTAGTTCAGAATGCTTGCTTTTTTCTGTGGTTTATTTGCTTTTTGCAGAACTTGTGCTTGCCAAATTTTTTTATTTTTTATAAACATTTCTACATAACGTCAGTCTCTGGCACAGTTCTTGGCCTAATTTCTGGGGGTTGTGATTTATTAAAACAAAACTGACAGCTTGGGATGGCATGGATCTGGAAATGTGTAATGAAGTCTCTCTGATCTGCTGCCATGTATGAGAATTCGAGCTTTTCATGCCAACTAGAACTTTTCCCCTACCTTTTTTCTCCCTGGCAGTCACTAAACTTTATTTTTATAGAGTTTAGTCAGCGATTATTAAAGGTTAACACCGTTTTAAAAGAACACTTAAGCCAAGAATGAAATGTACACCAAATGTATTTAATCATCCCGACTCTTATGTTTTGTACTACAGTTACAATGTTGATGCTAAATACAGGAAGCTTATAGCCTCCAATTTAGCATAAACTACACTGCCTCAGAAATTATTTGCTGCAGTCTACTATGCTATTTTCATTAAAATACACAAATCAAATTTTAATTTTATGATCATCCCACTTTAAATTAATGAATTGAGGTGGAAAGATGATTCTGCTAAAAGACAATGCCTTTATTTTCCAGTCATCCTTTTTCCTTTCACTTTTTCCTCAAATGTATCCTAAGTGTCTGCACCAGTTGATCATCAACTCCTGTCCATTCATAGGTGCATTGATTTCTTTGACACTCCTGAATTGTCTATGTCCTTGTGCTGTCATGGGCGTAAACCCTAGCCAACTATATCTAATCCATATCTTTCCATCACACACACTAACTCAGGCTCAGGCTTTTCAGCCCAACAGCAAACAAAGATTTTATGTTCCCAAAGACAGTTTAAGGCTCTCCATCACCTGCTGGTTGCCAAGCTGACATGGCATCAGACCTCCACTTTTTATTTTTCAGATGATGAGCCCTCAAGATACTGCCACACTGCCATTTTTTTCTGATCCCAGTGGGGTGACATTGGTGGCCTTCTCATGAGATAAGTACACCCAAAACCACATCCAAGGCCTTGCTCTAGGTGCAGGCCCCAGTAATCACAATCTAGTCATTGTATACTTGATCTGTGGTACAATGGTGCTTAAAGTGTTTTGAGGTCTGTGGCATCTTATTTTAATACATATTTTTGATGTCGGTATGTAACACTGTGTTAGAAACCACTTCTAGATACGGAGATACTGAACACCAAACACCAAAGCACTAGTAAAACTACATCTGTGGGGCAGTGTCTGTATAACTCTTAAGTCTTTAAGTCCTGGTTATTTAACCCAGGACTTTTTACAGTAATTGCATTGTGTTTCCGCTATAGTTGCTTCAAATTAAAAGAAAAAACAACACCTGACAAATTTAAAAAGTATCAGTTAAAATCCCACATTTTTCAGGTCTTTAAGCAACTGCTTTACCTCTATAACATGTCATCTACACTATAAAACTAACAATGAAAAAAATCCATCAGAAACATATTTTACTGTTTGTCTACTTGGTATCAAATTTATTTTAAATGTAAAATGTATATAAATATAAATGTAAATGTATTTAAATGTATATAAATATTGATTTTTTTTTAATTTTCAGCTTTAAATTCTAAAAGCAAGGCCCAGTTTGCACAACGAAATATGTCCTTGTAAAGCTTATTTCTCCCAGTATCTGCACTTGATCTGTAATCTTTTACCATTATAACATTTCAATTTACTTTCTAAACCATATAAACCTTACTAACTGCAACAGAAACACAATTAATTGTGCAATTTAAAAATACTTTGTATTAAGAAGAAAATTCCAACTATTAAAACCTTTCCAGACTAAAATGTAATAGTTAAAACTAAAGCTTATTTCTCTGCTGCAAATAAATAGCCAACTAATGTAAAAGTCTTCCTATTGAAAGTGTCTTCACAGTGAAATAAACTTTGGATTTCATTATCCATTAAAACAACATGTAGCCATTAGCTGTTTAGTTTTAATAGGTATAAACAAGTACGCACATGTAATTAAATTAGGTCTTGTTGGCATAGCCTAAACAAATGCAGATATTTGAGGAAAAAACTTTCAGACACAAAGAAAAAACTGGAAAATGCATTACCTTTGCACAATGGCAGTATTGTAGGCTATGAGGTTTAGCCAATGTGTGTTGAAAGCTTTATTCAATACCCCAAGTTGCCTTGAAACATACTCGACTATGGAGAACCATGACCAGAATAAAGCACATAAATTATGATGTTCTGTTGTTTATGATCTGGGTTAGACTTTTGAGTCACTTGGATAAAAAAACTTTGACTCACTAACTGTGTCAACCCTTTAAGTGCTTTTGTAGGGGTCATATATGAGCATATGAACAGGTGTATTTCACTATGTTATACACTGAAACTGTGAAAGCTGTGTCAAATACTCACATTAAACAGGAAACGTAAGTTATTAATTCTTAATATGAGTAAATCACATCTGAAAAATTAATCCATACTCCCTTCATGTGAAAAAATGTCACGTAAAAATAGATAAAACGTGGCTTTTACTCATGCACAGGTGTGAAATTCCATGTGACATTTCTCTGATGGATCTCTGTGTCACTATTCTGCTTATCCACAGCTTACAAAACATTCTCCACAAACCCTGCTGCATGCAGAGGTAACATGCGTGAGGCGCCTGCTCTCGATCACTCATTGAACTGTTGTTTAAAACACGAGGTGCCTCTGTGTCTCGGAGAAAATCTGTTGCTCGATTGCATGGCTATCGTCGGAAAAATAAGCTAGGCTACTTCAAAGTGCTTGTGAATTGGCATTGTGGTGTGCGAGTGTGATTAACTGTTTCCAGGTTTGTGTTCAAAGGTGTACTTGCACACAGGTTGAGCTGGTTCATATCTCCTGATCCTAAATGTGAAATTAGAAATCAGAACAGCTATATGTCAAAAACAATCCTGTCAAAAAAACTGCTGAAATTTACTGATCTTTAATTAATTCTGTAGAGAAATATCAAATAATTACAGTGTTTAACAAGGTTAGTCGATTTAAAAATGGGTAAAACAATACTCTAAATGTCTCAAAAAAGTGTAAGTGCCTTTTCTATATATATTAATGTATTTATATATATATTAATTTCCCTTGTTTTGTTCCATTCAGCATTTTTGCCCAGTGTCTGTGTTCAACTCAGCTCTTTTCCTCTTGCCCAGCCTCACAGATGTGGAATGCATTTTTCAGCCCAGGTGGAATAAATCAATTGGCATTTTAAAAAATATATCAAGTGAATCCACATTATTCAATTCAAACTGACCTCAGGCTATCTGCAAAGCCATTAAATATGAAAGTATTTAAGTGAAGCAGATTTAGCTACAATACAATTTTGATCAAAATAGAACTATTTTCCTATAACAGCACATACTGTCAATGCAATCTTTTTAAATAACATAGCAGTAGTTACTAGTTACTAAATTACTAATGGAATGTTGTGGAATTGAACTAATGGAACATCCCCAACTTAAGATAGTTCCTGTTACATGTAACCTATTATCAGATAATTTAGCCTTCCTTTCTTTTTTCTCTCTTTTGAAAATGAACGATAATTTTTATGAAATATCGATAATCTGTCAATATTTCATATCTATAAAACTGAACTTGATTGCTACAAAATCCTTGTTTTTTTCTTTAACACTAACAAAATTATATTAAAACACTAATGAATTAATATAGTGTTCTAAAATAAAACATTAATAAAACAACTTCTAAAATGTGCTTCTCATTATGTGCAAACAAATATATGAAGTAAATCACTGCATGCTGATTGAAAACAGATTTTTTACACTTGGGATTTTGTGATATAATCAAATTTGGCTTGAGGAAGATATCTCTCTGTTCAAACTGGAAAATATGTACGACATGGCTTGGATCATGTGGGATGTGGGAGCATATTGTACTTCTCCTGGGATTCTGGGAGCTCAGTGTCACAGCCTATTTTGGGGTGTTCGTGGGAAGGTGTTGGATCTCCACATCTGGAATAATCTTTGCAAATGTAAAGGTCAGAGGTACTTTACCGTTTTGGATCAAGAAGTGACGTTTTTAGATGGTTTATGAATATCGCCAAACAGTGTGCATGCAAGCTCTGATTGCACCTCAAACACTTTGGGTCTCATTCATCAATGTGTCACTGTGAGTTGGATGTCCATTTATCATAATCCTTTTGATTTAACATTTATGTGGAAATTGTGCGGTGGTTCTCCAAGCTTTTGCTGGCAGAGGCTAAACAAATGACTTTCACAAATTTTAGTACAATTAAGCCACTAATTTGCAGTACAGCTGGCAACACTTTTGTTTTATATATTCAACCAAATGTTCCCCCTTTTCTCCATCAGTTCATTACATTTGAGGGTTTTTTGTGACCCTTTAACAGTGGGCATCACTCTGAAGTGTTTCTGACTTGTAGCTTGCTACCGCCTGTACTTCCTTGGCATGAATCTGATCACCAGCTGAAACGATCAGGACCTGACTTAATGAAACAGAGTGAGAGAATGTAACCATCGCAGCACTCTTAAAAGATTTCGGAAGTATTAAAGGAATTCATTTGACTGTTCTTTGAACACCTTAATCAGTTATAAAATCTAACACATCAGAGTTAATTGCCTTATAGCCCTGGTTTGGCGCCCGTTGAGTCAGAAGGCCATCTAATTGATTTGCAATGCTTCAGTTCCTCGATATCCGTGAGGCACTAGAGTTCAGCAGCTCAGGGGCAGAATTTGTACACACTCAGTCACAGTTTTCTTAAATACAGCAGTATGCTCTAAGAAAATTATCTCTACTTGATTGTTTGCTTTAGAGAAAAGAAAATCACATATGTTTCATGTGATCATGAAATATTTTTGAATGTGATTATGTGAAGTATATGTGTTTATGTGTGATGCACTGTACCGTGTTATGACCTGATACTGCTTGTGAAAACATGGGATCATGTGCAAGTATTCACACAGGACCATATGTGGAGAAAAATTATTCATATGAGAAATGTGAAAAATTTAAATGTGAAAATACATCCACCATCCACTTTATTAGGAACACCTGTACACCTGCTTATTTATGCAGGTATCTAATCAGCCGATCACGTGGCATAAACCAATGAATAAAAGCATGAATATCAGATCAAGGGCTTTGGGTAATGTTCATATCAAACATTAATGAAGAAAAATCTTTGTGATTTTTGTAACATGGTGGCATTGTTGTTCTTTCCAGATGGGCTGGCTTAAGTATTTCATAAAATGTTGATCTGGGATTTTCACACACGACCTTCCGTAGCGGAATAGTGCAAAAGAAATGTGTGCAGAGGATCTGCAGGGCAAAACACCTTGTTTATTGAAGTCTACAATAGCTCTGATAAACTACAGATGAGATAAAATAGCTCTTTACAACCATAGTGTGCAGAAACGCATCATAAAACAAACAATACATCAAACATTCAGGTGGAAACAGGCTCACTGAAACTGTACAGTTGAAGACTGGAATGTTTTAATAGGTCTGTGCCCATAATAGCCTCAGATTCCTGTTCTTATTGACAGGAGTGGAACCCTATCTGGGCTACTGAGCTACTGTTGTAGCTCCTGCAATTTTGTTTATGTTGAGATGATTTTCTGTGATTATGAGATACTATTATATATCCTTCTTAGCAGCTTTAACCAATCTGACCATTTTCCTCTGACCTCTTATCAACAAGGCATTTCCAAACACAGAACTGTCGCTCATTCATGATTTTTTATCACCATTCAAGAATAAACTCAGAGATTGCTGTATTTGAAAATCCAAGGAAATTTGCAGGCCATCTGGTACCAACAACCATGCCACGATCAAAGTCTCATAGATTACACTTTTCCCCCATTCTAAAGTTGATATGAACATTACCTGAAGCTCTTGACCTGTATCTGCATGACTTTATGCAATGCCTTGCTGCCACATGTCTGATTGGTTAAATAAATGCATGAACATTCAAAAAAATCCATATACAAAAAAAAACAAACAATCAAATCACATGACAAAATAAAAACACATGGAGGATAATGTATAAAAAATAAATCCAGTACAAATGAAAATGTGTGTTTAAATGTGCACAATTAAATCCCACATGTTTAAAATTCACACTTGAATCATTTTCAAAAGGTCTTGAAAAGTCCTACTGTATATAATACATACTGTGCACATAGATTTATACTTTATCTAATCAGGGCTTAATTAGGCAGTATGGTGGTGCAATGGGGAGCGTTTCTATCTCACCGCACCATGTCCCTTGTTCTGTCTCAAGCTCAGGCTACTGTCTGTATGGGTTTCCTACTCATAAAAAATATGCCAGTAGTTGGATTAGTTATACTCAATTGCCCCTAGCTGTGGATGTGTGTGTTGATGATGTTCTCTGCAGGACCAGCATCCTGTCTAGTTTGTACTTCCACCTCTGGGATAGGCCTCAGTGTGACCCTGATCAAGATGAAGCAGCAACTGAAGATGAATATCCCATATATTGTTTTTTTTTTTAGCCTTTAGACTTTTTTAGCCTCTTTTTAACAACAGAGATAACAATATTGTTAGGTCTGCAGTTGTTGAATGAAATCCTTCATTTTTATGGCATGAAGACACAATAATCAGGTTGTATTGATTTAGTGACTGTGTTGAGCCTATGTGCTGCAGGACTGTAAATATTGTTGAACAAATATTTTTCAATACTTTTTGTCTCCTCTGTGTGAGGTTTAATGAACAATTCCATTTAACCCAGAACACATTACACTAACATGCAACTAAAAAAAACTTTATCCCTGTAAATCTGAAGTATTAACATGCCTGTATCTCTGGTAGTAAGCATGAACAGGAACACTCACACAGAGAACTGACCCTTCTGCTTGATTTATGCCCACTGACTGCCCCCAGCTGTTCAAATTGCCAGAGCCAAGACTAAGCATGCATAGCAGAATTGGCCAAATGCTATTTAGAGGGAATTCAAAACCAACCTCCATCCAACAATGAAAGGACCATAAAGATGCCAAAGATGGCAATGCT